>NC_134397.1:89142320-89442320 GCF_050003625.1 Haematobia irritans | reverse complement strand
CCATATATATATATGTTTTTCTGATTTCGACAAAAATGGTCAAAATACCAACATTTTCCATGTAAAATCGCCACTGTTTAGTCGAAAAGTTGTAAAAATTACTCTATTTTTCCTTAACTTCTAATGCATATATATCGAGCGATAAATCATAAATAAACTTTTGCGAAGTTTTCTTAAAATTGCTCCAGATTTAAATGTTTCCCATATTTATACCCTTCACCACTACTGTGGTACAGGGTATAATAAGTTTGTGCATTTGTATGTAACGCCAAGAAGGAAAAGTCTGAGACCCATCGTTTAGTATACCGATCGTCTTAGAATTAAATTCTGAGTCGATTTAGCGATGTCCGTCTGTCTGTCTGTCTGTCTGTCTGTCTGTCTGTCTGTCTGTCTGTCTGTCTGTCTGTCCGTCTGTCTGTCTGTTGATGTATTTTTGTGTGCAAAGCACAGCTCGCAGTTGTAGTCCGATTGTCCTAAAATTTGGTATAGGGTCCGGTTTCGGCTCAAAGACGATCCCTATTGATTTTGAAAAAAATCGGTTCAGATTTAGATATAGCGGCCATGTATATTTTTCACCGATCTGGTAATAATTGGCGTGTATATCAACCGATCTTCCTCAAATTCCGTACATCCGAATATTTTATGAGTCTCGAAAAACTTGCAAAATATCAGCAAAATCGGTTCAGATTTAGATATAGCTCCCATATATAGCTTTCGCCCGATTTACACTCATTTGGCCACAGAGGCCAATTTTTTGCTTCGATTTAGTTGAAATTTTGCATAGGGAGTAGAATTAGCATTGTAACTATGCTTGCCAAATTTGCTTGAAATCGGTTCAGATTTGGATATATCTCCCATATATAGCTTTCGCCCGATTTACACTCATATGACCACAGAGGCCAATTTTTAACTCCGATTTAGTTGAAATTTTGCACAGGGAGTAGAATTAGCATTGTAGCTATGCGTGCCAAATTTGGTTGAAATCGGTTCAGATTTAGATACAGCTCCCATATATATGTTTTTCTGATTTCGAGAAAAATGGTCAAAATACCAACATTTTCCTTGTAAAATCGCCACTGCTTAGTCGAAAAGTTGTAAAAATGACTCTAATTTTCCTAAACTTCTAATACATATATATCGAGCGATAAATCATAAATAAACTTTTTCGAAGTTTCCTTAAAATTGCTTCAGATTTAAACGTTTCCCATATTTTTTTTACTAACACTGTGTTCCACCCTAGTGCATTAGCCGACTTAAATTTTGAGTCTATAGATTTTGTAGAAGTCTATCAAATTCTTCCAGATCGAGTGATATTTAAATGTATGTATTTGGGACAAACCTTTATATATAGCCCCCAACACATTTGACGGATGTGATATGTTATCGAAAATTTAGATCTACAAAGTGGTGCAGGGTATAATATAGTCGGCCCCGCCCGACTTTAGACTTTCCTTACTGGTTTTTAACTTTTTTTTTTTGTAGTAAAAATTTTTTGCCACATATACGCAAATTCATGGCGAAGGATATACGAGCTGATTTACAACCAATGTCGTCGGCAGACCCAACAAATACCACATTAGGCATTAGTTGTGTCGACCGAATCAGTCGGGTGACACAACTGCCAACTGATAGTTGCTACAACTGCCAAAAGGAGGTTGGCAATAAATTCGGTTGTCGCAACCAATCTGTATTGTCTGTGTGATTAACATAATCACATATTTTTTCAGTTGGTATAACCGGTGGTGCTGAATGAATGAATTGGTAACCATTTGTTGTGGAAAAGTACATGCGACCGACTGTAGCGGTGCAGAGTAGTATCCAGAAAGACACATAGGCCTTATGGGATCAATACATCATTGAAAGGTTCATACTGTATCGATTAGATATACCTTTCACCACTATTGGTGAAGGTTAGGTGGCAGCCCGATGTATCAGGCTAACTTAGACTATTCAGTCCATTGTGATACCACATTGGTGAAAAACTTCGTGCTTTGTTTTTGCCTTCACCACTTCTGTGGTACAGGGTATAATAAATTTGTGCATTTGTCTGTAACGCCAAGAATGGCCAGTCTGAGACCCATCGTTTAGTATATCGATCGTCTGCCTGTCTGTTAATGTATTTTTGTGTGCAAAGTACAGGTTGCGATTTAAATTCGATCTTCCTCAAATTTGCCATAGGATCTTATTTTGGCTCAAAGGCAATCCCAATTTGATTTAGGAAAAAATCGGTTCAGATTTAAATACAGCTTCCATTTATATTTATCATTTGGTGATAATTGACGAGTTTATAAACCGATATTCTTCAAATGTTGTACAGTCGAATGTTTCCTAAGTCTCGCAAACTATCAGCCAAATCGGTTCAGATTTATATATAGCTTCATAAGGCCAGAGCTTAGTATTGAAATGCTTCAAATTTTGCACAAGGAGTACATTTCATAATACGTCAAGTGTATCAAATATGGATGCAATCGTTTCCCATATACATATATCTTTACCGATTTAGATTCATATGATCACCGGAGGCCAAAATGTCATCCCGATTTACTTGAAATTTTGCACTGAGGGTAGAATTAACAATGGATTTATTTAAATTTTGCCAAATGTGAGATTTTTTTTTTTAATTTATTGTTTTTGTTTTTCTTACTTAAAGTAATGGCCTGTTCCTGTATATCGAACGAAAGCTTTCTTTCGTATTCCAAAAAATTGATTTTTGTTCTTTTATTTCGAAAGGCAAGTCACTTCATATTTTGTTGTCGAGTAATAAACGAACATATACAATAAGTGTCAAGAAAAAAGTAAAAGTATTGTTAACATTTGAATGAATTCTCAGGCCAAAAATTTAAAAATACTCATTTTTAATAATCAATGTATTCTCATACAAACGAATCGAACTTTCAAAAATAAAAAAATCCAAATTCATTCGAATTCGAGTGACTGCCTTTCTTTCGAACTGGTTTCGTTCGATATACAGGAACAGGGCATAAGACGTGAACTAAAAATTAAAAAACAAAAAGTTTTATATAAATGAAGTACGCAATATTACTACATTTGAAAATGGTTAGTTTTCCTAAAATGGAAGAAGTTTACTTAAATCGTATTCATAAATTTCTCAAATCAACAAATTTTGCTTGAATTGTGTCTGTCCTGATCTTCATATAGCGCTAAGATCATTTACGAGTAACTCCAATTTTTCCTTCAAAATATGAAATTTTCTTAAATAACAGAAAATAAATATTATTTTTAATAAATTTAACTGAAATGTATTTATTTTTATAATGACAGAAAGTAAGATACTAACTATAAAGGTTTTCGATCCATAGACAGAAATTATTAACTTAATTGCACGGACGAAAAAGACTGGTTTTCATATGTTTGGGTGTAAAAATTATATGTTTGAAACTTAAATTTTTTAACACAGTATTTTTAAGTGTAAGCATATAATGTTCATAAACTAGCATAATATGTTTGGGACATATATGTTCATATGTTGGAACATATTATGTTTCGGACATAAAATGTTTGTAAACATAATGTGCTTACATGCAAACATATACTAATTTGGAAATAGCCTATAAACATATATGTGTTTAGAAAGAGAGACCGAGGGAGTATGGTGCAAGTAAAATAATGGAAGTAACCAATTGGCGCCTTAAAAATATATCCACACAAAGAAAATTTCATTAAAATTTTTTACTACCAGTGTATGCCCTAAGGTAAAGCATAATATGTTTGAACAATACAAACAATATTTTGTTTGGACCAATCCTGAAAATATATATGCATGAAGCAAAATGTGTTTGGGGTATATGTTACAAAAGCGATTTTTTTGAGGGTGTGTATCATGTTGCCATTAGTAAAATTAACCCGGGCTGTACTAGCGTGACCATATGGTCGCACACATTAGACCGTCACTAAATCTTCTCGTGTAGATCGCTGATAAACATACCATTTCCATTTCAAAATTCGAAAAAATAATTACAGCACAATTCGGATTAAAGGAAAAAAGCCAACAATAACAAAACAAAACGAACGAAAACAAGTATATACGGCCGTAAGTTCGGCCAGGCCGAATCTTATGTACCCTCCACCATGGATTGCGTAGGAACTTCTACTAAAGGCTGTCATCCACAATCGAATTACTTGGGTTGCGATAACACTTGCCGATGGCAAGGTATCGTAAAACTTTTAATACTGTCTTCTAAATTGTAAGTTAGCCCATACGGGGTATATATTAAACAAAAAAAGGCCGATTAAATACGTATATAATATAGTTTGACAAAATTTTCTATAGAAATGAAAACTTGACAAAATTTTCTATAGAAATAAAATGTTGACAAAATTTTCTACAGAAATAAATTTTTTACAAAATTTTCTATAAAAATAAAATTTTGACAAACTTTCTATGGAAATAAAATTTTGACAAACATTTCTATAGAAATAAACCTTTGACAAAACTTTCTATAGAAATGAAATTTTGACACAACTTTCTATAGTAATAAAATTTGAGAAAGTTTTCTATGAAAATAAAGTTTTGGTAGATTATTTTTGGCGATATGGACCAATTTTTGTGTAATAAGTCATCGGCTATATATAACTAAAGACCGATATTGACCTATTTTTACATGGCTGTTAGAGGCCATATATTGACAAAATGTACCAAATTTCAACCGCATCGGATGACTTTTGCTATATATAATTATGGACCGATATGGACCAATTTTTGCATGGTTGTTAGATACCATATACTAACACCATGTACCAAATTTCAACTGGATCGGATGAATTTCGCTCCTCCAAGAGGCTCCTGAGGTCAAATCTGGGGATCGGTTTATATGGGAGCTATATATAATTATGAACCGATATGGACCAATTTCTGCATGGTTCTTAGAGACTATATACTAACACCACGTACTAAATTTCAATTGGATCGGATGAATTTTGCTCCTCCAAGAGGCTCCGGAGTTCAAATCTGGGGATCGGTTTATATGGGAGCTATATATAATTATGAACCGATATGGACCAATTTTTGCATGGTTGTTAGAGGCCGTATACTAACATCAGGTACCGAATTTCAACAGGATCGGATGAATTTTGCCCCTCCAAGAGGCTCCGGAGGTCAAATCTGGGGATCGGTTTATATGGGGGCTATATATAATTATGGACCGATATGGACCAATTTTTGCATGGTTGTTAGAGACCGTATACTAAGACCACGTACTAAATTTCAACCGGATCGGATGAATTTTGCTCCTCCAAGAGGCTCCGGAGGTCAAATCTGGGGATCGGTTTATATGGGAGCTATATATAATTATGGACCGATATGGACCAATTTTTGCATGGTTGTTAGAGGCTATATACTAACATCAGGTACCAAATTTCAACCGGATCGGATGAATTTTGCTGCTCCGGGAGGCTCCCCAAGCCAAATTGGGGGATCGGTTTATATGGGGGCTATACGTAAACGTGGTCCGATATGGCCGATTTTCAATACCATCCGACCTACATCAATAACAACTACTTGTGCCAAGTTTCAAGTCAATAGCTTGTTTCGTTCGGAAGTTAGCGTGATTTCCACAGACGGACGGACAGCCGGACAGACGGACAGACGGACAGACGGACGGACGGACGGACGGACATGCTTAGATCGACTCAGAATTTCACCACGACCCAGAATATATATACTTTATGGGGTCTTAGAGCAATATTTCGATGTGTTACAAACGGAATGACAAAGTTAATATACCCCCATCCTATGGTGGAGGGTATAAAAAGAGGAAACACGTTCAAAATAAGCCCAGCCAACTGCACTCAAATCGATGATTTGACGGTGGCAAAGGAAAAGAGATATGTTTGCACGAATTTATTTCGGCATAAGGCGGCTATCGTGTAAACCTTTTTCGGAAGGTTCAAGTGTGGTTCACTTTTGGGTTTAGTGAACTGCCTGAGTTTATTCTGATAATTGGTTGATAGTTTTGCTGCAAGTAGAGTATATTGATGAGGAATGTGGTAATTCGGAAACCTGCGTCCACCCAACCGTCTTGCAGTCTATAGGGCTGTGCTCAAATAAATTTGACAAACATTCTTTCCCTCTGTTAAGCTACACTTGTAGTTTAGTCAATGCATGGCTTTAAGCTGAAATCAAAAACAACAACAATGATTATTATGTTTATTTTAAGTGAACATATTATATGTTTGGAAGCATTATGAGCCCAAAAATATTATATGCTTGAAGAATTTTCTCCCCAAGAAGATTGTGCTCATTCTCTCACATAAGTTTCACTTTCACGAATTTTTTTAGTTCTTGGCACCTTTTTCTGTAATACAAATAACGTTGAAGAAATTATTCAATTTGGCTGTTGTTTGATAGCTTACCTTTAAACTGTTAATTATATTTGTTTAGTTTGGCTTGAGGTCATGTGTATAAAAACAGATGTTGTTGTTTTTTTGAGTTGTAATTTTTATTTAAAATTATCCAATATTTCGAGACATCTCCGATGCTCGTCCTCGGGGAAATTAATTTGAAGTTAAAAAACAATGAACTTGTTCAAAAGAGAATATATTTACAACTCTCACATGACCTCAAGCCAAACTAAACAACTATACTTACTCAATTGAATAATTTTTTTAAATTTTACATTTCGCCTGGACGGAGAATCGAACCGGGAACCATGCAATTTGTAAGACAACACACTTCCACTGGGCTACGTAGCTGTTATAGTCACCAATAGACAATTATCGTTATAAGTTACATTTATATAACATAGTTTTCAGCGCCCACGAGCCGATGCAAACAAAACATTACTCAAAAGAAACATATATCAGTTGGCCACGTGGGGCAGTGATTAGCAGTCCGCCTTGCATGCAAAGGGTTCTGGGTTCAATCCCTGCTCCTACCGAATACCATTTTTTTATTTTTGAATTTTATTTATATATTATTAAATTCAACTTTTACAATGAAACTTTGAAATGTGTGTTATTAAAGATTTACAGTCAGAAAAGAACAGTGGTTGATATAAACGAAATGGACTGAGCTTTTGGATAAAATATAATTTTTTTAATCGCAATAATAACAATTTTGTAACAAAAAAATGGTTTTGGTATAAAAGTTTGAAATGTTCGAAGAAATTCAAAAACTCTACCAAAAGAAGAACGTGAAGTCGAGTATAAACATACATAATTTTACAATATACACATAAATTTATTTAGGCGTGAACTATTTTTTACTAGCATTTACCACAATTTTAAATGCATTTTGAAATACAAATAAATATGAATAGTTATAAAGGAATAATTTTTAATTTAATTTAATTTTTACATTTAGGGCCGGAATTAAGTTGGCATTATCGCTTTAAAATGACCATGTTCTCACGTTCTCTTTTCTTTAATAATTAATTTTAAAGCAAATAAATTTTTTCAATTGATGCTTTGGATTGAGTTTTGCCGCTAAAATGAAAAATAATTTTAGCGGCAAAACTTTTATTTTTGAAAGTGTACGTCAACTCATTTTGGACTACTTATTAATAAAGAGGATCTAAACTAAAACACATGCTGTTTTTTTTTTTAAATCTATACTCCTGGTTCCGAATGTCTATTCTCTTTACTCCGAATACGCAATTTAATGTTCAAATTAAATAATATTTAGACTTAAGCATATCCAATTTTTGGCGAAGCCTTATTAACATGCCAAGCTCATAGCCAAAACAAATGAACACGTAAAACAGTTTTCCGAAACAACATACAAGCAGTTTCAAAAAAGTGCTCTCTTTTGATTCTCTCGCTGTGTTATGTTGATATCTTTCGTCAACCCTCCCCGGTTCTTTGTCTATACTCTCTCTCTGTTTCTGTCGCTCCCTGAATAAAATATCGCAACATATATATGTTTACTCTAAATTTGTAAATTTATATATGTTTACATTCACACATAGTATTTTTATGAGACATTCTTGTTCTAAACATAATATATTCTAATATATTAACATATGTGTCCCAAACATTTAATGCTAGTTTAGGAACATTACATTTTTGCACATAAATATATTGTGTTTTTGTTGTGCCAACATATATTTTATTACATGTGTTCAACTCGTCGCTACACTTAATCTTGTAAACCCCTTCCGACTTTTCTTCCGTTTTTAACTTAGATTTCGTCCTACTATAAAGTTCATTGACTTTGCGATGTGTCTTTTCAACTAACTGGTACTTTCCTTTGTCAAATATATTTGAATTTTTCAGCCTTTCCGTGAAATTTTGAAAAAAATAATTGTGTCTAATAAATTTTCTCGCATTGGTCGAAAAATATTTACTTATTTTTATGATAGCGGCGTGATGTTGGTGTTTGTAATAATGTTTAGGTTAAAATTTCTAAAAATAATCAAAATTTTATAAAATTAACCAAAATGTTTCGTCGTGGTGGATTTACTGTTTTTTCAGTGCAAATATGGAAAAATACCCACATTTTACATAAAATTTAGATAAAGCTTTGACTTGTGTAAGTGTCGCCCGGTGGGTCCAATATTGTCTAAAACCCAATATTTGGCCGTTTATCTATGCCTACACCGAAAAAAAAATTCGCAAATAAAGTAACGCTAAATGTAACTTTTTTTATTGCAAAAATATTTATTTTTAGTTAAATTTTATTACTTTTTTCTAAATTTTCCACAGCCCAATGAAATTTTTAATTTTTTAATTATGTCTCAAACATTTTGTGAACTAAACATAGGTATAAAGGTCAATGACCGTACACATAAGTTCAATATGAACTAACGCATAAGAAAATTTTCGTACTATTCCCAAAAAAAATAAGAATGAACTACTGTATGGTCAAAATGGTCATGAGTTTTATTTACTTGTAGTTAATTTTTCTTCTACGAGAGACTGTACTTTTGTGAGTTGTAGTTAAAAAGTACAGCAAGCCATTATATTTTCTTGGTTTTAATAACGCTTTGTGGAGGTATAAAAATTTGGTGTATAATTTAGTTCAATTTTCACACGACGTGGTTAATTCTAGCTATAAAATAGTTTACATTTTTCTTTATACGCAGAGATCTGCCCCATATCCTTGTAAAATCGCCACTGCAAAAAAAGCCTCAAAATTACCATACCTTTAATACATATGTATCATTAAATGCACTTTTACGAAATTGTATAAAAATGACTTTACATATGTCAAGTATTTTGTTACTAATATAGCTATAGTGAAAAACGTTAGCCGATTTCAATTTTAAGTGAAGAAGTGTAAAAAAGTAAAAGCAATCAAGATGGTTGAGGTGGGAGCGTCATGGCTGAACCAAATTAATAAAAGTATTTTCCTTTCGAAGGCATTTTTTTATGTGTACTCGTTTTAGAAAAATATGAACTATTTTGTGCTATTTTTTCCCCATTTTTAGTTAATTTCGTTACTTAAAAAAAATTAAAATAAAGAAAATGTTTTCGTTTTAGTTTATTTATTTACACCCTCAAAAAAATCGCTTCTTTAACAAATGTTCCAAATATATTTTGCAGGAAACATTAATATGTTTGTTTTATGTGAACATATTATATGTTTGGAAGCATTTTGAGCCCAAAAATATTATATGCTTGGAAAAATTTTTCCCAAAGAAGATTGTGCTCATTCCCTCACATAATTTTCACTTCCACGAAATTTTTTAGTTCTTTATAAATTTTTTAAATTTTACCTTTCGCCTGGACGGAGAATCGAACCGAGGACCATACAGTTTGTAAGCCAACACACTATCCACTGGGCTATGTAGCTGTTATAGTCACCAGTAGATAATTATCGTTATAAGTTACATTTATATAGCATAGTTTGCAGCGCCCACGAGCCCATGCAAACATAACATTATTTAACAGAAACATACATTTGTTTACCACGTGGAGCAGTGGTTAGCATGTCTGCCTTGCATGCAAAGGGTCGTGGGTTCAATCCCTGCTCCGACCGAACACTTCGTTTTTTTTTTAAATTTACACATTTATAGTAATTTTTATACCCTAAACCACATAGTGGTCAGGGTACAATAAGTTTGATCGGCCAAAAAATGTGCCTACCAGAAATATTGATTTTAGACCCCATAAAATATATACCGATCGACTCAGATTCACCTCCTGAGTCGATCTAGCACTTGGTGTCCGTCCGTCCGTCTGTCCATGTATTTGTTGTTCACAGGATTCCGGTCGCAATTATTAACCGATTTTGATGAAATTTGGTACAGGGAGTTTTTTGGGCACAAGGACGAACGCTATTGAATTTGGAAGAAATCGGATCAAATTTAGATATGGCTCCCATATATATGTATCGCCCGATTTCGACAAATGGGGTCACGTTGCGCTTTTTTTCAAACGGATCGTCACCAAATTTGGCAAAAGGTAATCTTCGCCCTTCAAGTCTGCAAAATTTCATCCAAATCGGTTCAGATTTAGATATAGCTCTCATATATATATATATATATATATATATATATATATATATATATATATATATATATATATATATATATATATATATATATATATATATATATATATATATATATATATATATATATATATATATATATATATATATATATATATATATATATATATATATATATATATATATATATATATATATATATATATGTATCGCCCGATTTTCCCAAATTTGGCCACAAAACCTTTATTTATCAACTCAAAGTTGGCTAAATATAATCTTCTATAGCACTAACTATATGTGCAAAAAATCATCGAAATCGGTTCAGATTTAGCTATAGCTCCCATATAAATGTACCGCCCGATTTTTCTAAATTTGGCCATAAAACCCTTATTTATCAACCGATCTTACTCAAAGTTGGCTAGATCCAGTCCCATATAGTACTAACGGTATGTGCAAAATTTCATCAAAATCGGTTCATATGTAGATATAGCTCCCATGTATGTATCGCCCGATTTTGAAAAATTAGCCCCTATAACCTTATGTTTGACCATACAGGCCTCATTTCTTAACTGATCTTACTCAAATCTTGCACAAGGTAACCTTTTGTGGTATTAATCAAACCCGCAATATATTATGCAAATTGGTTCAGATTTAGATATAGCTTCCATATATATATATGCATATGCATCGCTCGATTTTCCCAAATTTGGCCATAGTTCTCTTATTTATTAACCAATGTTACTCAAATTTCAAATTTTGATGTACTAGCCGATCGTACTTATACGGAATTGTAGCTCTTACATAAGAATATTGCTCGATTTTTACAATATTTATTTATTTATTACCACACTAATTTAACAATTTTTTCTTTTTTAATAATGGGCTCAATATTAGTGGCATACTAACTCCGTACACGCACAGAAAAAACTTGTTTGGACATGGTTGCCGCATCCATTTAATGCTTATCTAGAGTAGGTAATTGTCGCGAAAACCATGTATTTTGTCTTTGTAAAAATAATTTTCGAGCGGAGAAAAATATATGTTGACAATAAGCATTTAAATGGTTCTCAAATGCCGCAAACATGTTCTATTATTTAAATGATAGAATTTGAAACCATTACATGGTCGGGAAAATCATGTACCTGACCATTCAACTTTTTTACTTTTTTGCAGAGAAAAAAGTATTTTTATAGGTTACGTATAGACATGTCTAGAACCATTACATGACCATAAAGACCATGTACATTGTTTTCGTCACCATTTAATTTTTTTACTTGTTTGCAGCGAAAAGAATTTTATAAAAACATTGAGCAGGTACACACGATTTTCATTTTGAGCGTCAGTCGTGTGTTGATTGTTTCTTGGAATGGACGGAGAATACGGAATTACTGTGTTTTGTGATAATTTATTTATTCACGTGTTAATTTAATTTATTTATGGCACGTGGTTTTATGTGAACACAAAAAAGGAAAGTGTAATTGAAAAAAAATGTACCTGATTTTTGTTCTGCATTTTGATATATGGTATCATTTATTTTTATTTGCAGTTACATGATGTCTGCGTTGATACATTTGATGGGCTCGAGGTAAATATGGAATGAATACTTATTGTTGAAATTGAACCAAAATGGAATGTGTAAAAATATGTGAAGTTTGCTTGCACGACATTATAAATACAAATAAACAATGAATTAATTTATAAATAAATAAAAACAAATAAATAAAGTTAATTTTGTGTTTTCTTTTCTCAAGTGGCGTCCTTTTTTCGACGACGAAAAAAGTTTTTTCATAAAGATCAAAACATTTTAGGTTGTGACCATGTTCTTTTAACTGGAAGAAAAACATTTTTGACGAATACCATAACATTTTAGATCGTGACCATTGTCTTTTAATGGAAACAAAATTATTTTTATCAATATAATAACATTTTAGATGAGGACAATTTTATTTTTCTTAGAACCATGTTCACTGAGCCAACATGGTTGCAGGTGAAAATGTTACATGGTCACCGCAAAAATAGCTCCTATCATATTATTTTGCTCTTCGAATATGATTGTGACAATCATGTTTCTTCTCTGCGTGTAGGTGCAATATCGACACAGCCAGTGTTGCTACAAGTAGGGGAAATTCCCTATATGTAGAGTTTTTCTAATATTTAGCGTCTTGTAGGGACGTAGGGCCACAATGTAGGACATTTTCACTCAACACAATTTGTAATAACATTTTGGTGGCTCTAGAGGAGGAAATTAGAAGCCGACAAGGCTTGATCTTTAACAATGTGTGGTAAACTTTTGTCCTGTATAAAATTTTGTCAACATTTTATTTCTATAGAACATTTGGTCAAAATTGTATTTCTATATAAATTTTTTTCAAAATATTATTTTTATAATAAATTTTCTCAAAATTTTATTTCTGTGGAATTTTGTCTCAAAATTTTATTTCTATAGAAAAATTTCTCACAAAAATTTGTTTATAGAAACTTTTTCCAAAATTTTATCTTTATAAAGATTTAACAAAAAAGATTACTAATTTGGGTAGAATTCTACCAACTGTGGCAACCGTGGTCGTAATACAAATTTATATTCTAAGTTATATACGTTGCATATTCATGTTTTAAGATAATAAAGTACTTAGAACCATATTTGTTTTGTAATTTTTTTTTTTAAATTTAACGAAAAATATAGTAGGGAAAATTATCTGGGAATGTATAGAAAAGTAGGGAACTTTTTTTGTCCTTGTAGGGTAAACCGAACATTTTCCCTGGCAACAGTGACTATGATCTATAGTCAGATTGACACAAAGCACCCATAGACATGTACCCCTTAATTTTCTTAAATATGCAACTGCCCAGACCTATATGTTACCCCACAAATGCTTATGATTACTAATTCTGTAATGGTGGTTTAGGGTATGATATAGTCGGCCCCGCCCGACTTTCTACTTTACTTACTTGTTTATAATGAAACATTGAAATGTGGGTTATTAAAGATTTATAGTCAGTTGATTGATTTTTGGATAAAATATTATTTTTTTATTGCAAAAATAACAATTTTTACAAAAAACTGTTTTTGGTACAAAACTTTAAAATTTGGAATGAATTCAAAAACTCTAAAAAAAGAAGAACGTGGAGTCGAGTATAAACATACATAAATAATTTTATAATATAATCATAAATTTAGTTAGGCGTGAACAGTTTTTTACTGGCATTTAACACCATCGCTCTAAAATGTCTTTTATTTTTCTTTAATAATTCATTTTAAAGAAAATAAACTTTTTAGATTGTTTTAGCTGCAAAACTCGAACTTAATGCCCGCTTTTATATTTGAAGGTGTCCGTCAACGCCTCGTGGACTACTTATTAATAAAGAGGAACTAAACTTTGTTTTTATACATTTATTGCGTAATTTTTCAATTATTTCATTTTACTGTCCCAACTCTAAAAAGAGTATAGTGCCCTTTCGTTATTTTTATGAAGACCCCTGATTTCTTTTAACGAACCAAGAAAAAAATTGTGCCCATAATGCCAAAATGATAAACAAAACACATGTCCACGCATACATAAAATGCTGCTCTCAAGACATATGCTGTTTGTTTTTCAAATGTCTATTCTCTTGGTTCCGAATGTCTATTCTCTTTATTCAAATTAAATAATATTTAGACTTAAGCATATCAAATTTTTGGCCTTATCTTATGATAACAGTTTTCCGAAACAACATACAAGCGGTTTCACAGAAATTGTTCTCTTTTGATTCTTTCGCTGTGTTATGTTGATATCTTTCGTCAACTCTCCCGGTTTCCATCTCTACTTCTTTCTCTATACTCTCTCCGTCGCTTTGAATAAAATATCACAACATATGTATGTTTAGTCGAAATTTGTAAATTTATATATGTTTGCATTTACACATATGATTTTTATGAAACATTCATATCCCAAACATAATATATTCTAACATATGAACATAGATGTCCCAAACATTTAGTGTTAGTTTAGGGACATTACATGTTTGCACTTAAATATAGTAAAATTGTGCCCGAAACACATTTTGTTTATATCGGAACATATGAAAAACATATTTTTCTAACAGTGTATTTACTAATACTGCACAACAAGTATTACGACTTATATTTACTGTACATTTTAACCAAAACCCCTGGGTTAAAATGCACATATTTACGTTAGATTCAAATAAATAAAGAAAAGCAAAAATACAAAAGGAGCATAAAGAGAAAATATAATAATTTAAACAAGTACATACGGCCAGGCCGAATCTTAAGTAACCTCCACCATGGATTGCGTAGAAACTTCTACGCAAGATTGTCATCCACAATCGAATTACTTGGGTTATGGTATCTTAAAACTTCTTAACATCGTTTTCTAAATTGTAAGTTCGTCCATACGTGGTATATATTAGACAAAAAAGGTATATATCGTATAGGAAAGTCTACAAATAATTACGAACCGATATGGAATTTTCCGCGGCAATTAGAGAGCCAGAATTAAAATATGGGGGGTCGAAATATGTCAAATCTGGGGATCGATTTATATAGGGGCTATATATATATATATATATATATATATATATATATATATATATATATATATATATATATATATATATATATATATATATATATATATATATATATATATATATATATATATATATATATATATATATATATATATATATATATATATATATATATATATATATATATATATATATATATATATATATATATATATATATATATATATATATATATATATAATTATGAACCGATATGGACCTATTTCTTCATGGTTGTTAGAGACCATATACTAACACCACGTACCAAATTTCAATCAGGATCGGTTTGTATGGGGTCTATACGTAAAAGTGGTGCAATATGGCCCATTTGCAATACCATCCGACCTACATCAATAACAACTACTTATGCCAAGTTTCAAGTCGATAGCTTGTTTCGTTCGGAAGGTAGCGTGATTTCAACAGACGGACGGACGGAGGAGCTAAGATCGACTCAGAATTACACCACGAGCCAGAATATATATACTTTATGGGGTTTTAGAACAATATTTCGATGTGTTACAAACGGAATGACGAAGTTAATATACCCATAATCCTATGGTTCCAAATCGCTTTTTTTGCAAATAAGTCAACATACTTTTTTCTGTGTATAATAATGAGGTGTTTTCCTCTAAGTTTGCAAATTTGTGTGTCCACGGGCTGATCTGTAGGCGTTGAAAGTTGGTCACCTTGGTGGTTTGAAATTTTGTTTTAGCTGTCAACTCCGCATTTTTGAACTGATTTCGATGATTTTTTCTTTGCTGGGTAGAACTTGTAAAGCTTCGCAACTTTTCCTGCAAAAATCAATAAAAAATATCACAATTAGTTATTAAGGTTTCAAATCATATTTATACCCTGCGCCACACTGTGGAACAGGGTATTATAAGTAAGTGCATATATTTGTAACACCCAGAAGGAGACGAGATAGACACATGGTGTCTTTGGCAATAATGCTCAGGGTGGGTCCCTGAGTTGATATAACTATGTCCGTCTGTCCGTCCGTCCGTCCGTCTGTCTGTGAACACATATTTGTGATCAAAGTCTAGGTCGCAATTTAAGTCCAATCGCCTTCAAATTTGGCACAAGTTCCTGTTTTGGGTCAGAATAGAACCCTATTGATTTTAGAAGAAATCGGTTCAGATTTAGATATAGCTCCCATATATATCTTTCGCCCGATATGCAATAATATGGACCCAGCAGCCAGAGTTTTATACCGATTTGCTTGAAATTTTGTACAAACATAACACTTACGGCCATTTTCATGTAGCTCCGTTAGGCTTTAACTGCCAGTTAAAAGGAAGTAAATTGCAAATTTCTTTCCTCCGGTTAACTTTAACTGAAAATTTTTCAGCAGTTAAATTCCTAACTGACATATGGAATATATAGACATGATGACAGATAGTTCCATAGAACGGTTTAAAAGTTCGTTAGCTAACTTAGCACTAACGGAGATTCATGAAAATGGGGGTTAGTCGTATAGTCAAGTGTGCAAAGTTTGATTGAAATCGGTTCAGATTTAGATATAGCTCCCATTTATATCTTTCGCCCGATATGGACTAATATGGTCCTAAAAGCCAGAGTTTTGGCCCAATTTGGTTGAAATTTTGCACAGGGAGTAGAATTAGCATTGTAGCTATGCGTGCCGAATTTGATTGAAATCGGTTCAGATTTATATATAGCTCCCATATATATCTTTCGCCCTTATATGGACCCAGAAGCCAGAGTTTTATCCCGATTAGCTTGAAATTTTGCACAAGGAGTACAATTAGTAATATAGTCATGTGTGCCAAATTTGATTGAAATCGGTTCAGATTTAGATATAGCTCCCATATATATGTTTTTCTGATTTCGACAAAAATGGTCAAAATACCAACATTTTCCTTGTAAAATCGCCACTGCTTAGTTGAAAAGTTGTAAAAATGACTTTTATTTTCCTAAACTTCTAATACATGTATATCGAGCGATAAATCATAAATAAACTTTTGCGAAGTTTCCTTAAAATTGCTTCAGATTTAAATGTTTCCCATATTTTTTTTGTTCCGCCATAGTGCATTAGCCAACTTAAATTCTGAGTCTATAGATTTTGTACAAGTCTATCAAATTCTGTCCAGATCGAGTGATATTTAAATGTATGTATTTGAGACAAACCTTTATATATAGCCCCCAACACATTTGACGGATATGATATGGTATCGAAAATTTAGATCTACAAAGTGGTGCAGGGTATAATATAGTCGGCCCCGCCCGACTTTAGACTTTCCTTCACGCACAGAAAAACCATATTTGGACATGGTTTCCGCATCCATTTAATGTTTATCAAGAGCATGTAATTGCAGCGAAAACCATGTATTTTGTCTTTGTAAAAATAGTTTTCGAAAAATGTATGGTGGCAATAAGCATTTGAATGGGTCTCAAATACCGCAAACATGTTCTATCATTTAAATGATAGAATTTGAGACCATTAAATGGTCGGGAAAATCATGTATCTGACCATTCAATTTTTTTACTTTTTTACAGGGAAAAAAGTATTTTTATAGGTTAAGTATAGACATGTCTAGAACCATTGCATGGCCATAAAGACCGTTTACGTTTTTTTCGTGACCATTTAATTTTTTAACTTTTTTGCAGCGAAAAGAATTTTATAAAAATATTGAGCAGGTACACACGATTTTCATTTTGCGCGTCAGTCGTGTGTTGATTGTTTCTTGGAATGGACGGAGAATACGGATTTACTGTGTTTTGTGTTAATTTATTTATTCAGAAGTGGCACGTGGTTTTATGTGAACACAAAAAAAAAAGGAAAGTGTAATTGAAACAAGTATATACGGCCGTAAGTTCGGCCAGGATTGCGTAGAAACTTCTTCTAAACACTTCCACCCACAATCGAATTAGTTAAGTTGCGGTAACGCTTGCCGATGGCAAGGTATCTTAAAACCTCCTAACACCATCTTCTAAATTGTATGTAAGTCCATACGTGCACGCAAAAAAATAATTCTTTCCTCCCTAACGAAATTTTAGACAAACAATTTTCGTTTCTCATTTGCTGTTCGTTGAAAAGAAGTTTATTTGGAAGAAAAGTATATACTTTTTGTGATAAACGTAAAAACAATTTCATAAAGGATGTAAAAACAATTTCATAAAGACTAACTCAAAAAAATTTTTTTCTGGCTAATTGCATTTTCCCTCACATCTTTCTCACTTCCACGAAGTTTTTTAGTTCTTAGCACCTTTTCTGTAATACAAACAATGTAGAAGAAATTATACGATTTTATACATTTTTAAAATTTTATTTACCTTTCGCCTGGACGGAGAATCGAACCGCGGACCATGCAATTTGTAAGCCAACACACTATCCACTGAGCTATGTAGCCGTTATTGTCATCAATAGATAATTATCCATATAAGTTATATTTATATAGCATAGCTTGCGGCGCCCACGAGCCGATTAAACAAAGTTTATTTCACAGAAAAATACATTTAGTTGGGCACCATGGAGCAGTGGTTGCTACGTCTGACTTGCATGCCAAGGGTCGTGGGTTCGATCCCTGCTTCGACCAAAGTTTTTTTTGTTTTTTTTTTTACATATATTCCAGATATGTTAGGAAGATTCCGAAAAAATGTTCAACATTACATTGTAGTATATTAAATTTTGAACTGTAAAATGTGTCTTATTAAAAACCTAAAGTCAGAAAAGAACAGTGTTTGATATAAACGAAATGGACTGTGTTGTTGGTTCAAAAATAACTTTTTTATTAAAAAAATTAACACTTTGTAACAAATGATTTTTTTTGGTGATAAAAGTGTATACTTTTCGAAGCAATTCAAAAAACACTAACAAAAGAAAAACGTTTTCGGTACACGTTTTCCAAACGTTTTTTTTCTTTGCGTGTGGTATATATTAAATCAAAATAGATCGATCCAATACGTATATAATTCAGTTTGACAAAGTAGACATAAAATTTTGACAAAATTTTCTACAGAAATAAAATGTTAACAAAATTTTCTATAGAAATAAAATTTTCACAAAATTTTCTATAGAAATCAAAATTTTGACAAAATTTTCTATAGAAAGAAAATTTTGACAAAAATTTCTACAGAAATAAAATTTTAACAAAATTTTTTATAGAAATAAACTTTTGACAAAATATTCTATAGAAATAAAATCTTGGTAGATTATTTTTGGCTCGAGTGGCAACCATGATTATGAACCGAAAAAATTTGAACAAAATTTTCTATAGAAATAAAATTTTGACAATGATGAAAATATTATTATGAACCGAATAAAATTTTAACAAAATTTTCTATAGAAATAAACTTTTGTCAAAATTTTCTTTAGAAATAAAATCTTGGTAGATTATTTGTGGCTCGAGTGGCAACCATGATTATGAACCGAATAAAATTTGAACAAAATTTTCTATAGAAATAAAATTTTGACAAAATTTTCTATAGAAATAAAATTTTGAAAATGATGAAAATTTTATTATGAACCGAATAAAATTTTAACAAAATTTTCTTTAGAAATAAACTTTTGACAAAATTTTCTATAGAAATAACATTTTGACCAAATTTTCTATAGAAATAAAATTTTGGTAGATTATTTTTGGCTCTAGTGGCAACCATGATTATGAACCGATATGGACCAATTTTTGTGTGATTGGACCAATTTTGGTATGGTTGTTAGCGACCATTTACTAACACCACGTCCCTAATTTGAACCGGATCGGTGAATTTTGCTCATCCAAGAGGCTCCGGAGGTCAAATCTGAAGAACGTTTTATATGGGGGCTATATATAATTATGGACCGATATGGACCAATTCTGGCACGGTTGTTAAAGATCATATACTAACACCATGTTCAAAATTACAACCGGATTGGATGAAATTTGCTTCTCTTGGAGACTTCGCAAGCCTCCGTAACTCAAATCTGGGGATCGGTTTATATGGGCGGTATATATAATTATGAACCGATGTGGACCAATTTTTGCACGGTTGTTAGAGACCATTTACCAATACCATGAACCAAATTTCAGCCGGATCGGATGCAATTTGCTTCTCTTTGAGGCTTCGCAAGCCAAATCTGGAGATCGGTTTATATGGGGTCTATATATAATTATGGACCGATGTCGACCAATTTTTGCATGGTTATTAGAGACCATACACCAACATCATGTACCAAATTTCAGCCGGATCGGATGCAATTTGCTTCTCTTTGAGGCTTCGTAAGCCTAATCTGGAGATTGGTTTATATGGGGTCTATATATAATTATGGACCGATGTGGACCGATGTGGACCAATTTTTGCATGATTGTTAGAGACCATATACCAACACCATGTACCAAATTTCAGCCGGATCGGACGAAATCTGCTTCTCTTTGAGGCTCCGCAACCCAAATCTGGGGATCGGTTTATATGGGGGCTATATATAATTATGGACCGATGTGGACCAATTTCTGCATGGTTGTTAGAGACCATATACCAACACCATATACCAAATTTCAACCGGATCGGATAAAATAGGCTTCTGTTAGAGGCTCCACAACCCAAATCTGAGGGTCCCTTTATATGGGGGCTATACGTAAAAGTGGACCGATATGGCCCATTTTCAATACCATCCGACCTACATCGATAAAAACTACTTGTGACAAGTTTCAAGTCGATACCTTGTTTCGTTCGGAAGTTAGCGTGATTTCAACAGACGGACGGACGGACGGACATGCTTAGATCGACTCAGAATTTCACCACGACCCAGAATATATATACTTTATGGGGTCTTAGAGCAATATTTCGATGTGTTACAAACGGAATGACAAAGTTAATATACCCCCATCCTATGATGGAGGGTATAAAAATGTACCAATTTTTTTTGTTCTGCATTTTGCTATATGGATGGGCACGATGTAAATATGGAATAATTACTTATTGTTGACATTGAAATAAAACAGAGTGTGTAAAAATATATGATGGTTGCTTGAACGGCATTATAAATACAAATAAACAATGAATTAGTTTATAAATAAGTAAAAACAAATAAATAAAGT
Source organism: Haematobia irritans (assembly GCF_050003625.1). NCBI lineage: Eukaryota > Metazoa > Arthropoda > Insecta > Diptera > Muscidae > Haematobia > Haematobia irritans. The sequence goes on along the minus strand of NC_134397.1, from coordinate 89,421,305 downwards.
TAATTTTGTGTTTTCTTTTCTCAAGTGGCGTCCTTTTTTCGACGATGAAAACAGTTTTTTCATAAAGATCAAAACATTTTAGGTTGTGACCATGTTCTTTTAACTAGAAGAATAACGTTTTTAATGAATACCATAACATTTTAAATCGTGACCATTGTTTTTTCATTCAAACAAAATTCTTTTTATCAATATAATAACATTTTAGATGAGTACAATTATATTTTTTTAGAACCATGTTCACTAAGCCAACATGGTTGCAGGTTAAAATGTCACATGGTCGCCGCAAAAATAGCTCCTATCATATTATTTTGCTCTTCGAATATGATTGTGACAATCATGTTTCTTCTCTGCGTGTTACTTGTTTTATAAACTCAGCATTTTTTAAACAATTTGTTCCGTGTCCAATAACTGCAAATTTTTGTATTTTTATTGCTTTTAATTGCATGGGAATAAAGCTCTCTTAAATACCTTTCCAACAATATATTATATTTAAACCCGTGCTTAGCCAAATGCGCCAAAAACTTGCACTAAATGTCACTAACTCGGGTAAAATAATGCATTTCTGCAAATTTATATTTATATGGGGGCTATACCCAAATCTGAACCTATTTAAATCAAACTCGGCCCACTTGACGATACTATTTTGTGCAAAATTTTAAGAAAATCAGAGAAAAAATCTGGCTTCTGGAGCAATATAAGTGCATATCGAGCGTAAGATATATATCTAAATCTGAACCGATTTCAACCAAACTCGGCATGCGTAGCTAGAATGTTAATATTGCTATCTAAGCATAATTTCAAATAAATCAGAGTAAAACTGTGGTCTCGGAGTGAAAATCGGACAATAGATATATATGGGAGCTATCGAAATCTGAACCGATTTCCACCAAATTTTAGACAAACAAAATTCGCTTTTGTCGTAAAGTGATTTCTGAAGGAGAAAATGTTGCTGAGTCTATGACAAGCGTCGTAATATTTTTCTATGCTCTAAAAGAACAGTTTATAGAGACAAAATAAAATTTCTATTGCCCAAAATTTCATTCTTGAGAAAAGAAATCTGTTCCTTCTGAGCAATTTGTTCCTTCTGATAGTACATGTAAGATTGGTTTACCTGTCAAATAGGTCACCAAGAAGAGTCTAATAACACAGGGGAACAGTGGTTCTGTTGATTGAGAACTGAATATCGTTTTTAAGCTTATTTGGGACGCTGAATCCAAATCAGCTCGACTTTTCGAGATATACCGTTATGTTCAAAATTAATGCACTTTCGAAACATACGAGGGCAGTTCGGAAACTTCTTAGCCTAGCACAAAAAGCGCGGTATAAACAGAAAAAAGTTAAATGTTTTGGAAACTTCCATCTCTGTTATGAACACACGTTAAATTTTGTTTCGATCTGGCAACTCCTTCATATAGAAACAGGTGTTCAAAAAAGATGCATCCGAAATTTTTTACAATGGAAAAATTAGAAATGCGTGGTGTCATTAAATATTTACATAAAAAAGGTTTATCGGGACAGAAATTCATAACGATATGGTGATTGTGTTAGGTGAAAGTGCTCCTTCATATGCAACAGTAAAAAATTGGGTTGCTGAATTTGAACGTGGTCGCAAAAGCATTGAAGATGAACCACGTAGTGGACGTCCGAAGACAGCAACAACAACAGAAATTGTAGCCAAAGTGTATGATATGGTATTAAATGATCGACGAATAAAAGTGCGTGAAATTGCTAATATCATGGGCATCTCAAATGATCGAGTCCATTTAATTTTGCATGAAGAACTACAGATGAAAAAGCTTTCTGCAAGATGGGTGCCACATAACTTGAAAACGGTTCATCATATTAAATTAAAAAAAAAACTCCCAAACAATATTCCCTTTAAGCCGTGCTTAGGTTAGTTTAGGTTAGGTAGCAGCTCGATGTATCGGGCTCACTTAGACTATTCAGTCCATTGTGATACCACATTGGTGAACTTCTCTCTTATCACTGAGTGCTGCCCGATTCCATGTTAAGCTCAATGACAAGGGACCTCCTTTTTATAGCCGAGTCCGAACGGCGTTCCACATTGCAGTGAAACCACTTAGAGAAGCTTTGAAACCCTCAGAAATGTCACCAGCACCAGCTGTGCTTACATTGTTTTAAAATTTTCCAAGTCTTTCAAGAGATATCGTCATGTGGACTAAACTCCTCTTATCCCATCGCTGTTACTAAGCCAGGAACATCTGAACAATAAACAAATTCATCGTCTTCGGAATAGAATGGAAGTATGTTTTTTAGAGGAACTATAAAATTTATAAGCATTATGAGTTTGCTACCGCACCATAAACATAAAATAATATGTTACTTAGTTTTATTTAATTCTTAGAATAATAAAAAAGCAACTTATGATATACAAACACTTGCATATTAGAAAATGTTATTTTTGTATGGAAATCGCGATTTATATCAATTCAGTAAATCGTGAACAAAATCAAAAGTTGTGCACCGATTTAATGAAATAAAGCTCATTTTATTCGAAATATAGTTAACTAACAGACTGTGATTTTTTTTTTCAAGAAATTTTTTTTTTTAATATCATTTTATTTTTTTAACTTGAATGATATCTCTAAAACTACTTGGAAAATTTAAAAACAATGTAAAAACGGCTTAAAGAGAATATCGTTAGAGATTTTCTGATATTTTTTTTTAATTTAATATGTTGAACCGTTTTCAAGTTATTCCAATATATGTAGCGGAAGTGCCTTAATTTTGAACATAACGGTATATCTCGAAAAATCGAGCTGATAGAAAAAACCAAGTGCAGATTTGGATTCAGCAACCTCAAATTACTAAAAATTTGCCATAAATTTCAAATCAACACAAAAAAGTTCAATTTTCTTCCCCTGTGTAATTTATTCACCGTATTAAAGCAAAACAACTTGCAAATTGTGAACCAATTCCCCTAATAGTTGATTAACGAAATATTTGAAGCTGAATTATAAAGGGTGATTCTTTTAAGGTTAGGATTTTCATGCATTAGTATTTGACAGATCACGTGGGATTTCAGACATGGTGTCAAAGAGAAAGATGCTCAGTATGCTTTGACATTTCATCATGAATAGCCGAACGATCTGCCACAACGTCGAATTTTCAGTGAATGGGCCCTAGAAAAGTTTGCAGAAAATCCGCTTTTTTATCGACAAATTTTGTTCAGCGATGAGGCTCATTTCTGGTTGAATGGCTACGTAAATAAGCAAAATTGCCGCATTTGGAGTGAAGATCAACCAGAAGCCGTTCAAGAACTGCCCATGCATCCCGAAAAATGCACTGTTTGGTGTGGTTTGTACGCTGGTGGAATCATTGGACCGTATTTTTTCAAAGATGCTGTTGGACGCAACGTTACGGTGAATGGCGATCGCTATCGTTCGATGCTAACAAACTTTTTGTTGCCAAAAATGGAAGAACTGAACTTGGTTGACATGTGGTTTCAACAAGATGGCGCTACATGCCACACAGCTCGCGATTCTATGGCCATTTTGAGGGAAAACTTCGGAGAACAATTCATCTCAAGAAATGGACCGGTAAGTTGGCCACCAAGATCATGCGATTTGACGCCTTTAGACTATTTTTTGTGGGGCTACGTCAAGTCTAAAGTCTACAGAAATAAGCCAGCAACTATTCCAGCTTTGGAAGACAACATTTCCGAAGAAATTCGGGCTATTCCGGCCGAAATGCTCGAAAAAGTTGCCCAAAATTGGACTTTCCGAATGGACCACCTAAGACGCAGCCGCGGTCAACATTTAAATGAAATTATCTTCAAAAAGTAAATGTCATGGACCAATCTAACGTTTCAAATAAAGAACCGATGAGATTTTGCAAATTTTATGCGTTTTTTTAAAAAAAAAAGTTATCAAGCTCTTAACAAATCACCCTTTATGTTATTGATAATATCACATTTTTTGACGATTGTCCAAAATATCTCCACTTCAACGCAACTCAAAGAGATATTCGATTCATTTACTTGCTTGCACATGAGTCCACGTGATATAAAATTGCACTATATATGTGGCGTTTGGTATTTGAGCGATTGTTGATAACGAGAAAATTGGTTTGTATTCGCGATATTGGTGAATGTTGTCAGCCACATGATGAATCCGTGTAAATTTAAACATCACAACAAATTCCCATCATCAAATTTTAAACCAATCGAAACCAATCACAACTGTCAAACGCCAGAAATATCAAGTACGTAGGTATGACTGCATACCACTGTTAGTATATTATAGTCTAGTGAATATTTGTATAGTAGCACTCGTTTGTATACTCAGATCCATTCCTGTATTTAGTGCAAAATCAACAATTTGGCTTCAATATTTGACAATCACAATGAAGTGAAATCCTATCTCCAGTGACGGAGCTTTTATTGCCAGATCAACAAGAAGACTGGAAAGCACATTTTTAATTGGGACATTGCTTAAGGCATCAACACAATGAACCGGACCGAGCCCTCCGTATTGATACGTTTATAATTTATAATATGTTAATAATGATCTGAAGTTTAGTCCATTACACTGGCACAACTACAAAAAAAGTGTACACGCAACATTCTTTCCTCTCAAACGAATTTTAGACAAACAAAGATCGTTTCTCAATTGCTTTTCGCTGTAAGGAAGTTTATTTGGAAGAAAAGTATATACTTTTTGTGATAAACGTTTACTCTTTTCCAGGATGTAAAAACATTTTCATAAAGAACACAAAAATGTTTTTTTGTTGTTTTTTATATATTTTTTATATATTCCAGATATGTTCGGAAGATTCCGAAAAGGTGTTCATCATAACATATTAAAGTTTTACTATGAAACTATGAAAATGTGTCCTATTAAAGAAAAGAACAGTGCTTGATATAAACGAAATGGACTGTGATGTTGGTTCAAAAATATTTTTTTTTATTGAAAAAATAACAATTTTGTAACAAACGATTTTTTGGTGATAAAAGTTTAAAATTTCGAAGAAGTTCAAAAATCTCTAACAATAGAAAAACGTTTTCGGTACACGTGTTCCAAACGTTTTTTTCTTTGCGAGTATGTACTGAAAGAATTCTTTTCTTTCTTAAACAAAGTTTTATTTTGAAAATGAAAAATATAATAGAAATTCGCTGAATGATTTGTCGCCAATTAAAAGAGAAATTCGTTTGTGTAAAATTTCATTCCTGAGGAAAGCCAAAATGAAATACGCCCAAAACCCCATCACATGGAATACATACAAACATTTTATTTGAAAACATATCCTCATTTTAGATCTTCCTGAAAATTCGTTTAATAATGGTTCGGTAATTAATTGTGTAGTCTTACAAACAAATAAAAAGAAAACGTTCCTTAATTCATGTTCTAAATATGGCACTTTCATAAGTTTGGAAGTAAAAATTTAATGTCCTACTATGCGATGCCGAACATCCTTCCGAAATCTTGAGAAATATTTTGGAAAATATGAAAACTTACATTATTTCTTTTACCAAAAGTTATACTTTGTACTTTGTTAAAAATGCCAGAACATTGAAAAATTTATTGAAAAAGTCTTTATTAAATTTTTTTTACATCAACGTGCAAAAGAATCAACGATTTTATCTAATAATTTTTATACCCTCCACCATAGGATGGGGGGTATATTAACTTTGTCATTCCGTTTATAACACATCGAAATATTGCTCTAAGACCCCATAAAGTATATGTATTCTGGATCGTGGTGAAATTCTGAGTCGATCTAAGCATGTCCGTCCGTCTGTTGAAACTTGGCACAAGTAGTTGTTATTGATGTACACTGAAAAAAACAGTGATCCTTTTTCCATTGCAAAATGAACTAAACTGTAGTAGTCCATGATTTAGCCCTTAACATTTTTTTGAACTTGTCTAGTTTATAATTCTCTAAAATTTTAGTTCATCTATAACATTGTATTTTAGTTCATTTTTACAACACCATAAGATTTATATACCCCTACCAAGCTAAAAAGTCTGTATTATTTTGGTTTACTTGCTTATTTTTTTGGGAAACCCGATAATAAAAATTGGTTAAAAGTCTCTTTAAAATGTCGACGACTAAACTATTTTTAAATCAATATTTCCAAAATACAGAGAAATTGAATAATTAAATCAACAACAAACCGTTTTACTATTATAAAAAGTTTCATACATTAAAATTAAACTTTCATTAAGCAAAAGTACTTTATTATAAAAATTTATGATGAAAGTTCTTAATACAATGTTTTTTGTGAATAAAAATTATGACCACGTGGAACTGAGAGTTGTTGTAGTTCGGATGTTGGCGGCTTAAAAATGTTAAAAAACGGCGTGTTTTTTAGTAAAAATGTGGCAAAAAAAACCATATAAAAATTCATATAAAATATAAAACACGATGCTAACAGCAATTTTGGTTTTTTACGTGTAGCTGGAATTTTTAGAAAGAAAGAAAATAAGTCCTTACTTAACAAAATCTGACAACAAATAGCGGACTTATAATTTTTTTGGTAAAAGACCGAAAAGTGTGTAAAAAAACCAAAACCAAAATTGCTGTTAGCATCGTGTTTTATATTTTATATGAATTTTTATATGGTTTTTTCTGCCACATTTTTACTAAAAACGACGTTTTTTAACTTTTAAGCCGCCAACATCCAAAGTACTTTCCCGATTTGAAACTTTTCTGAGAATGAGTTGTAGACGGCTCACTTTTCTTTAATTTGAGTAGTAGTAGGATCAAAAAGGTCAAAGAAGACGAAAGATATGATCAAAATTGTAAGTGTACCTCCAAAAATTAAAAAAAAAAGTTCAAAAATTTGTATCTCGAAAACCAATCGACAAAAAAATTTTTAAACCTCATTTTCGTGTTTAGTAGGTCAAAATCAATGGGAAAAAGTATGCTAGAAACAAATAACAGAGAAAATTTTGTTATTTGTGACCTAGTGTTCTCTATTAAATTGTACGCTGAGGGGAAATATAAAAAGTTGTCCAAATTTATTTGGGTTACTCTGAAATTAAATATTTATTTTTTACATTAAATAAAATTATTAAATAGGTTTCCAAAAAATCTGATGAAAAAAATAATAATATGGATAAAAAACCCAAATATTCTGGTTATCCCTAGACAGTCATCATTCGTCAAAATGACGACACGTAATTTCATTTTCGATTTAAAATGCATTTTAGTCTATTGGGAAATGGTAAATTTAAGTTATACTAATTCGACCGTTTTACGAATTTTTGTTTTATACTAATTAAAACCAGATTGAGTAAGAAAATAGATTCAAGTTTGATTTAGTTTTTCGCTCACGATGAAAATTATGGCGTTTTGAAATGAGCCGTAGTCAAAATGAAGAAGAATGATGTTATTGTACAAAAAATAAGTATGAGTGTCTAGGGTTAAAAGAAAGTTAAAGAATCCTTACCAATTCACTATTAAATTATAAGCAAAGGAGTACTAAAAATTTTTCCAAATTTTTAAGGAGTTATTCTGAAATTAAATATTTGTTTTTTACATTAAAAAATTTACATTGGTTTCCAAAAAAATTGATTAACTCTTTCCGGCGCACTATATAAAATCGGCAAAAATTAAAGAAAATTTTTATTTGCTTTTATTTACAGAAGTAATTTATTGAAAAAAAAATTACAAAAAAAATATTTCCTTTCAGGATTTCGCGCAAGGATGTGGTATGATTTTTATACCACCGCGCTTATGTGATAGCTTTATTTATGAAATTCATTAAAACACGATTTCGTTTTACTTTAACAAAGTGGAGTAAACTCTATACAAAATAAATCCATAAATGGGAATGTACCTTTGAAACTAATCATGGATTCATCTACCGCTAGATATTCACCCAGGTTAAAACACAATTTAAATCTCTCTAGCAACATATCCAGAAACGGTTGAACATTATACAGCTTGTTGAACTTAGGTGATCCTTTTTTAGGTATTAAGGTAGAACCATTCAAATGTATATTAGATAATCAAATCAAATCTTCTTATAGGCATTATTTTCGGTATATAGCCGTCATTTAATTCCGGACGAGATGACCTATAGTCTTTGTAACTGGCCTGGGGTTTTATTCCCATTAGAAACTTAATTCCTATAAAAGCTTGTATTTGTAAGGCATTTGTTGCAGTGTAGCGTTTGCCAGATTGTTGAGCAAACAGGTTCATTTGAAATACAATACTCGTATGTTCCATAATTTCTTTTGTTATACTTTTACTAAAAATATTAAAATTATCATAGGATGCCTCGTTTTCCACAACTTCTGTAGGTCCTCGTTTCATGCCAGTAAATGCAATCGGTATCTCTATTGAATTTTGCTTACTCCAAATTGGTGGGGTGACTTCTACGAGGCTGCTAAATAAATTAGATATGGGCATATCGTCGTCGGTATCAAATTGTTCACCCGAATTTAAAACTCCACTACATCCCTAGTTTTCACCTTCATAAAAGTGTTTATCTTCATTGTCGACTGCAAGGATGTTATCAAAAAATTCCTGGATTTGGTTCTGATCATCGAGGTCTTCAACATTATCGACAATTGACTCTGCGTCTGATAGAATCTCTTCCACAGCAACTTCATCCTCGATTGTTTGCAATATATAGGAAATATCACTGTCTTTGAGTTTATTGTTTTTAGCCATGGATATAATGCGCAGTGGTATTATTTTTATACCATCAACTTTAAGCCACACTACTTCAAAATTTTTTATTTATTTTTGATGTTACTATTTTCAAGCACGTTATTTACTATCTTATTGATCAAAAATATACAAGTATAAAGTCTAACGCACGTGTTTAGCAGAAATTTGCTAAATAATGGAAAACACTGTCAACACTTGACAGATGGTACTCAAGTTTAGTTCAAAATATGTATATCTAGATCTTTCGAACATTTGGTATATTTTTATACCCACCACCATAGGATGGGGGGTATATTAACTTTGTCATTCCGTTTGTAACACATCGAAATATTGCTCTAAGACCCCATAAAGTATATATATTCTGGGTCGTGGTGAAATTCTGAGTCGATCTGAGCATGTCCGTCCGTCCGTCCGTCCGTCCGTCCGTCCGTCCGTCTGTTGAAATCACGCTAACTTCCGAACGAAACAAGCTATCGACTTGAAACTTGGCACAAGTAGTTGTTATTGATGTAGGTCGGATGGTATTGCAAATGGGCCATATCGGTCCACTTTTACGTATAGCCCCCATATAAACGGACCCCAAAATTTGGCTTGCGAGGCCTCTAAGAGAAGCAAATTTCATCCGATCCGGCTGAAATTTGCTACATGGTGTTAGTATATGGTCTCTAACAACCATGCAAAAATTGGTCCACATCGGTCCATAATTATATATAGCCCCCATATAAACCGATCCCCCGATTTGGCTTGCGAGGCCCCTAAGAGAAGCAAATTTCATCCGATCCGACTGAAATTTGGTACATGGTGTCAGTATATGGTCTCTAACAATCATGCAAAAATTGGTCCACATCGGTCCATAATTATATATAGCCCCCATATAAACCGATCCCCCGATTTGGCTTGCGAGGCCTCTAAGAGAAGCAAATTTCATCCGATCCGGCTGAAATTTGCTACATGGTGTTAGTATATGGTCTCTAACAACCATGCAAAAATTGGTCGACATCGGTCCATAATTATATATAGCCCCCATATAAAAAGATCCCCCGATTTGGCTAAGAGAAGCAAATTTCATCCGATCCGGCTGAAATTTTGTACGTGATGTTAGTATATGGTCTTTAGCAACCATGCAAAAATTGGTCGATATCGGTCCATAATTATATATAGGCCCCATATAAACCGATCCCCAGATTTGACCTCCAGAGCCCCTTGGAAGAGCAAAATTCTTGCCATTCGTTGAAATTTGGTACGTGATGTTAGTATATGTTATCCAACAACAATGCAGGAATTGGTTCCTATCAGTCCATAATTATATATAGCTCCCATATAAACCGATCCCCAGATTTGACCTCCGGTGCCTTTTGGAGAAGCAAAATTCATCCGATCTGCTTGAAATTTGGTACGTGGTGGTAGTATATGATATTTAACAACCATGCCAAAAGTGGTCCATATCAGTCCATAATCGTACATAGCCCCATATAAACCGATCCCGAGATTTGGTTTTGGAACCTCTTGGAGGAGCAAATTTCATCCGAGTGAGTTGAAATTTGGTACATTGTGCTAGTATACCATGCCTAACTAGGTCCATATCGGTCTATAGTTATATATGGCCCTCAGATTAATCGATCCCCAATCACACAAAAATTGGTCCATATCAAGTTCATAATTGTATATAGCCCCCATATAAGCGACCCCCATATTTCAATTCTGGCTCTCTACGTACAAAAAGTCCATATCGATTCGTAATTATTTGTAGACTTAACTATACATAACTTTTTTGTCTAATATATACCATGTATGGACTAAATCACAGTCTTTCGTAGAAGTTTCTACGCAATCCATGGTGGTGGGTACATAAGATTCGGCCTGGCCGAACTTGCGGCCGTATGTACTTGTTTTTTCTTGAAATATAAGCTTAAATCTACATATAAAAGTGATATTTAGAATAAACAATTGCACACAGAATGTAGGAAAATTAAATAGATGAGTGGTATAGTATTCATACCACCGGACCGGAAAGAGTTAAAGATATACTAAAATAAGGTATTAAAAACCTGTAATTTTGATGATAAAAAGGTCATAAAAACGTAAATATTCTAGTTGAAAGAAAGCCAGCATTTTTAAAATAAAACTTACCAATTCTCTATTTTTTTAATTTGTTCGATCCATCTGGAGTTGCTCTGAAATTAAATAATGCTTTTACAACAAAGAAAAACATTAAACTGGTTTCCAAAAAAAAATAATTAACAAATAATAATATACACCCAGAGAAGGAATATGATCACCTCAAACATGTTTTAAGAGCAAAATGATATTTTTGGGTGGAGACCATGTAACATGTATCTGATTTCGGCAAGCAGGTTATATTTGACGAGAAAATAACATTTTAGTGACAAACATGTTACATCGTTACCATACAAAAATAACATTTTGCTCTTGAAACATGTTTGAGGTGATCATATTCCTTTTCTGCGTGTACATAAAAAAAATTATTTTTAAAAGAAAGCCATATTAAAACAAGTATGTACTGCCGTCAGTTCGGCCAGGCCGAATCTTATGTACCCTCCACCCATAAGCGTAGGAAGGCCTCTGGGGAGGGGGCTTAGACCCCCCCAGAAAAATTTTAGCCCCCCCCAGAACTTGAAACTCTATTTATGATTTTCCATTTTTCAATAAATGTCAATAGTTTTTTTTAATTTTTAGAAAAATAAAACAAGTATATACAATTGCACAAAGTTCCGCTAATGACTTTCATGAACAATCGAATTACTTGGGTTGTGGTAGCAGTTACCGATGGCAATGTTTGAAGTCAGATATATATGAAATAAAGCTGTGGTTGAACTTATGATTGATTTAGTTTAGTCAATTTAATTAAAAAAATAGTAAACATTCTTTCATAAATTAATATCTTAATAATGCTGAGAAAAAGCGTTGCCTAAAAAGTAGTGAAAATGTTCTTTTTGGGTCTAGAAGTGGTGCAAAATTGGCGGAGAAGCAATGACTGTAATATGAGCTTGTCATAGGACAAATGTTCACCGTTTCAACAGCCGTTGCAATGAATTTGCATCACTTCTTAAGGTGAGATCCGAATACAGTGTTTTGAATGTGAATTAAAAAATTTTGTGATATTTTCCCAAATAAATAATTTTTATATTGTTTTTATGATTTTTAATGCATTCTGACGCTTGTTTGAAACGTTTTTCCTCGAATAATTTCCAAACTTATCGATTTTTCTATAATGGATTTAGCAGTTTTGTGGCAAAATTTGAATAATTTGTACCAATTTATTTATTCTTACTCTTTTTTTAAACTATTTGAAAAAAAAAGAAAACAAAAAATTACACATTAAAATATGACAAAAAAAAGTAAAAAACAAGTAAGGAAAGTCGAAAGTCGGGCGGGGCCGACTATATTATACCCTGCACCACTTTGTAGATCTAAATTTTCGATACCATATCACATCCGTCAAATGTGTTGGGGGCTATATATAAAGGTTTGTCCCAAATACATACATTTAAATATCACTCGATCTGGAAGAATTTGATAGACTTCTACAAAATCTATAGACTCAAAATTTAAGTCGGCTAATGCACTAGGGTGGAACACAATGTTAGTAAAAAACCAGTAAGGAAAGTCTAAAGTCGGGCGGGGCCGACTATATTATACCCTGCACCACTTTGTAGATCTAAATTTTCGATACCATATCACATCCGTCAAATGTGTTGGGGGCTATATATAAAGGTTTGTCCCAAATACATACATTTAAATATCACTCGATCTGGAAGAATTTGATAGACTTCTACAAAATCTATAGACTCAAAATTTAAGTCGGCTAATGCACTAGGGTGGAACACAATGTTAGTAAAAAACCAGTAAGGAAAGTCTAAAGTCGGGCGGGGCCGACTATATTATACCCTGCACCACTTTGTAGATCTAAATTTTCGATACCATATCACATCCGTCAAATGTGTTGGGGGCTATATATAAAGGTTTGTCCCAAATACATACATTTAAATATCACTCGATCTGGAAGAATTTGATAGACTTCTACAAAATCTATAGACTCAAAATTTAAGTCGGCTAATGCACTAGGGTGGAACACAATGTTAGTAAAAAACCAGTAAGGAAAGTCTAAAGTCGGGCGGGGCCGACTATATTATACCCTGCACCACTTTGTAGATCTAAATTTTCGATACCATATCACATCCGTCAAATGTGTTGGGGGCTATATATAAAGGTTTGTCCCAAATACATACATTTAAATATCACTCGATCTGGAAGAATTTGATAGACTTCTACAAAATCTATAGACTCAAAATTTAAGTCGGCTAATGCACTAGGGTGGAACACAATGTTAGTAAAAAAATATGGGAAACGTTTAAATCTGAAGCAATTTTAAGGAAACTTCGAAAAAGTTTATTTATGATTTATCGCTCGATATATATGTATTAGAAGTTTAAGAAAATTAGAGTCATTTTTACAACTTTTCGACTAAGCAGTAGCGATTTTATAAGGAAAATGTTGGTATTTTGACCATTTTTGTCGAAATCAGAAAAACATATATATGGGAGCTATATCTAAATCTGAACCGATTTCAACCAAATTTGGCACGCATAGCTACAATGCTCATTCTACTCCCTGTGCAAAATTTCAATTAAATCGGAGTAAAAGATTGGCCTCTGTGGCCATATGAGTGTAAATCGGGCGAAAGCTATATATGGAAGCTATATCTAAATCTGAACCGATTTGGATGATATTTTGCAAGTTTTTCGAGACTCATAAAATATTGGGATGTTCGGAATTTGAGGAAGATCGGTTGATATACACGCCAATTATGACCAGATCGGTGAAAAATATATATGGCAGCTATATCTAAATCTGAACCGATTTTTTCCAAAATCAATAGGGATCGTCTTTGAGCCGAAACAGGACCCTATACCAAAGTTTAGGACAATCGGACTAAAACTGCGAGCTGTACTTTGCACACAAAAAATACATCAACAGACAGACAGACAGACGGACAGACAGACGGACAGACGGACATCGCTAAATCGACTCAGAATTTAATTCTAAGCCGATCCGTATACTAAAAGGTTGGTCTATGATTACTCCTTCGTGGCGTTACATTCAAATGCACAAACTTATTATACGCTGTACCACAGTAGTGGTGAAGGGTATAAATATGGGAAACGTTTAAATCTGAAGCAATTTTAAGGAAACTTCGAAAAAGTTTATTTATGATTTATCGCTCGATATATATGTATTAGAAGTTTAAGAAAATTAGAGTCATTTTTACAACTTTTCGACTAACCAGTAGCGATTTTATAAGGAAAATGTTGGTATTTTGACCATTTTTGTCGAAATCAGAAAAACATATATATGGGAGCTATATCTAAATCTGAACTGATTTCAACCAAATTTGGCACGCATAGCTACAATGCTCATTCTACTCACTGTGCAAAATTTCAATTAAATCGGAGTAAAAGATTGTCCTCTGTGGTCATATGAGTGTAAATCGGGCGAAAGCTATATATGGGAGCTATATCTAAATCTGAACCGATTTCCACCAAATTTGACACACATAGCTATAATGCTAATTCTACTCCCTGTGCAAAATTTCAACTAAATCGGAGCAAAAAATTGGCCTCTGTGGACAAAGGAGTGTAAATCGGGCGAAAGCTATATATGGGAGCTATATCTAAATCTGAACCGATTTGGATGATATTTTGCAAGTTTTTCGAGACTCATAAAATATTGGGATGTTCGGAATTTGAGGAAGATCGGTTGATATACACGCCAATTATGACCAGATCGGTGAAAAATATATATGGCAGCTATATCTAAATCTGAACCGATTTTTTCCAAAATCAATAGGGATCGTCTTTGAGCCGAAACAGGACCCTATACCAAAGTTTAGGACAATCGGACTAAAACTGCGAGCTGTACTTTGCACACAAAAATACATCAACAGACAGACAGACAGACAGACAGACAGACAGACGGACAGACAGACAGACGGACATCGCTAAATCGACTCAGAATTTAATTCTAAGCCGATCCGTATACTAAAAGGTTGGTCTATGATTACTCCTTCTTGGCGTTACATACAAATGCACAAACTTATTATACCCTGTACCACAGTAGTGGTGAAGGGTATAAATATGGGAAACGTTTAAATCTGAAGCAATTTTAAGGAAACTTCGAAAAAGTTTATTTATGATTTATCGCTCGATATATATGTATTAGAAGTTTAAGAAAATTAGAGTCATTTTTACAACTTTTCGACTAAGCAGTAGCGATTTTATAAGGAAAATGTTGGTATTTTGACCATTTTTGTCGAAATCAGAAAAACATATATATGGGAGCTATATCTAAATCTGAACCGATTTCAACCAAATTTGGCACGCATAGCTACAATGCTCATTCTACTCCCTGTGCAAAATTTCAATTAAATCGGAGTAAAAGATTGGCCTCTGTGGCCATATGAGTGTAAATCGGGCGAAAGCTATATATGGAAGCTATATCTAAATCTGAACCGATTTGGATGATATTTTGCAAGTTTTTCGAGACTCATAAAATATTGGGATGTTCGGAATTTGAGGAAGATCGGTTGATATACACGCCAATTATGACCAGATCGGTGAAAAATATATATGGCAGCTATATCTAAATCTGAACCGATTTTTTCCAAAATCAATAGGGATCGTCTTTGAGCCGAAACAGGACCCTATACCAAAGTTTAGGACAATCGGACTAAAACTGCGAGCTGTACTTTGCACACAAAAATACATCAACAGACAGACAGACAGACGGACAGACAGACGGACAGACGGACATCGCTAAATCGACTCAGAATTTAATTCTAAGCCGATCCGTATACTAAAAGGTTGGTCTATGATTACTCCTTCGTGGCGTTACATTCAAATGCACAAACTTATTATACGCTGTACCACAGTAGTGGTGAAGGGTATAAATATGGGAAACGTTTAAATCTGAAGCAATTTTAAGGAAACTTCGAAAAAGTTTATTTATGATTTATCGCTCGATATATATGTATTAGAAGTTTAAGAAAATTAGAGTCATTTTTACAACTTTTCGACTAACCAGTAGCGATTTTATAAGGAAAATGTTGGTATTTTGACCATTTTTGTCGAAATCAGAAAAACATATATATGGGAGCTATATCTAAATCTGAACTGATTTCAACCAAATTTGGCACGCATAGCTACAATGCTCATTCTACTCACTGTGCAAAATTTCAATTAAATCGGAGTAAAAGATTGTCCTCTGTGGTCATATGAGTGTAAATCGGGCGAAAGCTATATATGGGAGCTATATCTAAATCTGAACCGATTTCCACCAAATTTGACACACATAGCTATAATGCTAATTCTACTCCCTGTGCAAAATTTCAACTAAATCGGAGCAAAAAATTGGCCTCTGTGGACAAAGGAGTGTAAATCGGGCGAAAGCTATATATGGGAGCTATATCTAAATCTGAACCGATTTGGATGATATTTTGCAAGTTTTTCGAGACTCATAAAATATTGGGATGTTCGGAATTTGAGGAAGATCGGTTGATATACACGCCAATTATGACCAGATCGGTGAAAAATATATATGGCAGCTATATCTAAATCTGAACCGATTTTTTCCAAAATCAATAGGGATCGTCTTTGAGCCGAAACAGGACCCTATACCAAAGTTTAGGACAATCGGACTAAAACTGCGAGCTGTACTTTGCACACAAAAATACATCAACAGACAGACAGACAGACAGACAGACAGACAGACGGACAGACAGACAGACGGACATCGCTAAATCGACTCAGAATTTAATTCTAAGCCGATCCGTATACTAAAAGGTTGGTCTATGATTACTCCTTCTTGGCGTTACATACAAATGCACAAACTTATTATACCCTGTACCACAGTAGTGGTGAAGGGTATAAATATGGGAAACGTTTAAATCTGAAGCAATTTTAAGGAAACTTCGAAAAAGTTTATTTATGATTTATCGCTCGATATATATGTATTAGAAGTTTAAGAAAATTAGAGTCATTTTTACAACTTTTCGACTAAGCAGTAGCGATTTTATAAGGAAAATGTTGGTAATTTGACCATTTTTGTCGAAATCAGAAAAACATATATATGGGAGCTATATCTAAATCTGAACCGATTTCAACCAAATTTGGCACGCATAGCTACAATGCTCATTCTACTCCCTGTGCAAAATTTCAATTAAATCGGAGTAAAAGATTGGCCTCTGTGGTCATATGAGTGTAAATCGGGCGAAAGCTATATATGGGAGCTATATCTAAATCTGAACCGATTTGGATGATATTTTGCAAGTTTTTCGAGACTCATAAAATATTGGGATGTTCGGAATTTGAGGAAGATCGGTTGATATACACGCCAATTATGACCAGATCGGTGAAAAATATATATGGCAGCTATATCTAAATCTGAACCGATTTTTTCCAAAATCAATAGGGATCGTCTTTGAGCCGAAACAGGACCCTATACCAAAGTTTAGGACAATCGGACTAAAACTGCGAGCTGTACTTTGCACACAAAAATACATCAACAGACAGACAGACAGACAGACAGACAGACGGACAGACAGACGGACAGACAGACAGACGGACATCGCTAAATCGACTCAGAATTTAATTCTAAGCCGATCCGTATACTAAAAGGTTGGTCTATGATTACTCCTTCTTGGCGTTACATACAAATGCACAAACTTATTATACCCTGTACCACAGTAGTGGTGAAGGGTATAATGAAGTAGTTAAAATAATTGAAGACAATTTTGGAAGTACTTTTAAAGTTGTGCCTTTAGAACAACTCACAATTTTCTTGCTGGGAAAAGTGTGGAACTACTTTTAGTTGCTTTATTATAAATTAATTGTCGAGTTATTTTGATGCCCAATTTTTTATTCAATTTTATGAAATAAAACATTAGTTGAACCTATAAGTTCAGTCTATAAATTTTTAGCTGGGGGGCTATAGCCCCCCCTAGGAAAATTGTCTAGCTACGCTAATGCCTCCACCGTGGGGTCGCTTATATGGGGGCTACATACAATTATGAACTTGATATGGACCAATTTTTGTGATTGGGGATCGGTTTATCAGAGGGCTATATATAACTATAGACCGATATGGACCTAGTTAGGCATGGTTGTTAACAGCCATATATGTTACTAGCACAATGTACCAAATTTCAACTGACTCGGATGAAATTTGCTTCTCCAAGAGGCTCCAAAACCATATCTCGGGATCGGTTTATATGGGGGCTATATATGATTATGGACTGATATGGACCACTTTTAACGTGGTTGCTAAATATCACATACTACCATTATTGACCGATGTGGACCAATTTTTGCATAGTTGTTAGAGACCATATAATAACACCATGTACCAAATTTCAGCCGGATCGGATGAAATTTGCTTCCCTTAGAGGCTCCGAAAGCCAATCAAGTCGATAGCCTGTTTCGTTCGGAAGTTAGCGCGATTTCAACAGACGGACGGACGGGCGGACATGCTCAGATCGACACAGAATTTCACCACGACCCAGAATTTATATACTTTATGGGGTCTTAGAGCAATATTTCGATGTGTTACAAACGGAATGACAAAGTTAATATACCCCCATCCTATGGTGGAGGGTGTAAAAAACAAAGCACTGCGCTATCACAACACATACTGCAGTCAAGCCACACTGCTGACTTTGTCAATGTCAAAATATTGGACAAGGAAAGAGGAGAGAGAAAGAGATTGCTTATAGAGAGCTTAAGAATACAAGAGAAAATAGAAAAAACCATGAACAGAAAAGAAGACACTGACAATATAAGTGCAAGTTACAGAGTTGCATTAAAAACAAAAAGTGATAGCTGGATATGTTGTGTGTTTATTTATAATAATAACACTAATTTAATGTAAAAAATACATTTTTCGTTATAAGTTTTAAATGCTTATAAAATATTCAGTAATAATGTGTTTTTCAATTTTTCAATTTATAGACAATAAAAAATCATGTTTTTTCAATGTATATAAACCGATTCCCAGTTTTGGCTTGGAGGTGCTAATTTTGTTCCGATCCGGTTCAAATTTGGTATGTGGTATTAGTCTATGTCCTGTAACAACCAAAAATTTATCCATATCGGTCTATTATTGTATATAACCCCATATCTGGCTTACAAATCCTTTTGGAGGAGCAAATTTCATCCTACCCGGTTGAAATTTGTTATGTGATGTTTTTATATATTCTCTAAGAACTATGGCAAATTGGTCCATATCCCCTCATAAATCGATCTCCTTATTTGGTTTGCTGATCCTCTTGGAGGAGCAATTTTCATCCCATCGGGATGGAATTTGGTACGCGATGTTTTATACGCTCCTTAACCATCATGCAAAAATTTGTCGGTACCGGTTTAAATTTCACATTGGTTTATACCGGTTCGTAATTATTTATAGACTCCTCTGTATATACCGGTAAAGAACTGAATTATATAGGTATTTAGTCTGCCTGTTTTGGTCTAAAATAGACATCATAAACTTACACTTTAGAACACACTGATAAGAGAGAAAACGAACAAAAATGTGCAACACTGACACTAAATCCGAACAAAAAACCAGTGGTTTATAAACAAAAGAAATTCGCGGAAAACACATTTCTTCTTTGCATTTTGCTTTTATTTAATACCGAATCGAATTTAATATCGAATCTGTTGTCGCGGCACTAAACAATTGAAATGCTTCTTCATGGCAAATTAATCAGCTGTGGTGAAGAAATTGAATACACACAATACACGCGTCATACACTTTCTTTTGTATTTTCAACAACGCTATTATTTAACATACGTCGAAGAATATCATACAAACATCTTCAAAAGCTGTTTGAAAGTGTTACCATCTGCACCGTAAACAAGCTACAGTGCAAAATGGGTTACACTTTTGGTCTGGCGATGGGTAACACCCCATCGATCGAACATTTTGGGTAGGCTGCCCTTAATTTTCCAATGGAACAACTAACTTCCATTGTTGCAAACAAACTTCCTAAAAGCAAATGGTAAACGATGGATTTTTGTAATAAAAACCCGAACTTTAATTTTGACCAGTAGATTTTGATTCATCAAAACTCAAGTTGGACGATTATAAAAAGTCAACTTTTATTTTCCACATACATAAACTAAAAGTCAATTAGTGTTAAAGTTCATTTCCGACTTTTGTGTCTTTATGATAAGACCCATACATTGTAATAGAGAAAACGTTCCGAGAAGAAATAAAAATACCAACCAATGAACTCTGGTAAATAAAAGAACCTCACTCCTTTGGGAGGCTTTTTAGCTATTTCATCTATCCAAGCAAGCAGTTTTTATGGATTACATGAAGAATAGTCGGTCCTCACACAAACACTCTATTGACAAACACGTCCTCGATGTCAAATAAAGAAAGCCTAGAAATTAAAGACTATTACCTTGGAAAACTTACCCTCAAATAAATACTTCCTTCCGTCACTGGAATGTGTTCGCATCCTCAATATGTATTATCATTATAGGGCTAAAACATTTTTGTGCCTTCATTCTCATTTTTATATTTGTCGCAATATTTCGTTCTGTTTTTTTTTTGTTTTTTTTTATTGTTTTTTGGTTTTGTCCAAATATATTTGGATGGTTACTGGTTGTTGACGTCCTAGTCATCGTCCTGGTCTATGTCCTCAATGTTGTTATGTCGATGTCCTTGTTTTCCTCTATTACAGCTTTTTTGTAAAAAAAGAGGGGAAAAATAAAAAGCTATCTGGGGATTTAACCCAAACTGAACTGCAGTTAACTATCAACAAAGTCAATGTTTTTATATTTACTTTATTTATACTCCGTTCTTGCCGTCTCTTCCCAGTCACGCTCAAATATCCCTGCTAGCCCAATGGTGGCTGGAGTCCTTGTTGTTTATTTTTTACGTCATTCGAATTTAGGTTGGAAATTGTTTAAAGCCATAAACTAGGAAAAACACCCTTCTCCATTGAAGCATCTTCACTTGAATGGCGGTAGTTGGTTCGTCCTGGTTTGGTATTGGCTAAATGGATTATCAAAAGAAACAACAAAACATTACTGATGCGAATACGAGTATTGCCAATTTCAGTTTAGTGTTTTCTGGTTGCTGATGTCGCAAGTACTAGGCCCCATGGACAGTGGTATCTTGAGTTATTTTGATATGAATGTTTGACAAAACATCAACATTTTTTAGCTCTGTCAATGATTTCTTTTGAAAAAAGAAATAATAATAAATATACAAACAAATTATACAATTTCTACTGTAAATAAATATATGTTCGGAAGTCTTGGCATATTATTTTTAAGTGCAAGCGTATAATGTTAATAAACTAATATAACATATTTGGTACATATAGTTATACTGTTGTAACATGTTATTGAATGCACGCATACATATATAACTTTGAATTTTCATATAAACATACAGTAAGGGACAAAATTGTTCATGAAATACAAGTTTTTAAGAAAATGTAACAAACCTTTTTATTTTATTCACTTTACTGTCAACTTTTTTTAAATATTTTAAATTCATTTCTATTACTGAATACAAAAATACAGAAACTTAAAATAATTCTTTGAATATAAAGTTTTAGCAGATATTAATACAAGGGATTAATTGTGAACAATTATGACCCCTAGCGGAAAAGTCGTATTTGATTTCTATCAGCATTTTGTGTGACCTCCGATTTCTTTCTTAACTGCTTTTATTCTTTTTGGCATACTTTTTACGAGTTTATTTAGCACTTCTGGATCAATATTTACCCAGGTTTCAATAGAACGGTCCCAAAGTTCATCAACGGTCGTAGACGGATGCTTTTTAGCAAAAATCTTTCTTTTTGAAATAGGCCAAAGATGTTCGATTGGGTTTAAATCGGGCAATTGGGGAGGCCGATCTAAAAGCTTGATACCATTTTCTTCCAACCACTTTTTTGCCATTTTCGCAGTATGCTTAGGACCGTTATCCTGCACAAAGGTGTCGTTTTGTCCAGGTTTCAAGCCTAATATGTCCAGACTTGGAAGAATTGAGTCTTCAGGAATGGTGATATAGTCCGCAGCACATATTTTACCTCTTATTCGGCGAAGTACTCCAAGTTGGTTTCCACGAAAACAGCCCAAGTTATGAATGAGCCACCTCCAATCGCCTTCAAATTTGGCACGTGTTCCTTTTTTGGGTCAGAATAGAACCCTATTGATTTTGGAAGAAATCGGTTCAGATTTAGATATAGCTCCCATATATATATATATCTTTCGCCCGATATGCACATATGACCACAGAGGCCAATTTTTTACTCCGATTTAGTTGGAATTTTGCACAGGGAGTATAATTAGCATTGTAGCTGTGCGTGCCTAATTTGGTTGGAATCGGTTGAGATTTAGATATAGCTCCCATATATATGTTTTTCTAATTTCGACAAAACTGTTCAAAATACCAACATTTTATATATATATATATATATATATATATATATATATATATATATATATATATATATATATATATATATATATATATATATATATATATATATATATATATATATATATATATATATATATATATATATATATATATACACATATATATATATATACATATATATATCGAGCGATAAATCATAAATAAACTTTTGTGAAGTTTCCTTTCCCATATTTGTTTTACTAACATTGCGTTTCACTCTAGTGCATTAGCCGACATAAACTTTGAGTCTATAGAATTTGTAGAAGTCTATCAAATTCTGTCCAGATCGAAAGATATTAAAATGTATGTATTTGGGACAAACCTTTATATATAGCCCCCAGCACATTTGACGGATGTGATATGGTATCGAAAAATTTAGATCTACAAAGTGGTGCAGGGTATAAAATAGTCGGCCCCGCCCGAATTTGGACTTTCCTTACTTGTTTTTTTTTTTTGGGCTTTGCCCTGGCTTTTTTGGCAGTTTTGGTATTCACGTTTAAGTTATGTTCCTCATTTAATATTTGCTTGACCTCAACAGTTCTATTTACATCACCGGTAACGATCAATCGCTTAGCTTCGCGTCTATCAGCCGGCGAAACTGAACGACCTGCTGGATTACCAATAATTTCCAAATTATTCTGATTTTTTATTTTATTTATAAATCCAACTGATGTGTTATATTTTTTAGCGATCTCTCGATATGTGGCTCCTTTTTTAATTATTTTACGACATTCTGTTTCATCGCAAAAATAAACTAAATAGATAAGAAATCCAAAATATTGATGAAAAATCTGTAAGACGGCTAATAATTATGTTACTTATTTTCTTAATCAAATCCACAAACAAAACTTTAAGTTCATTGAAATTGTTAGAGAATAATAACACAGGGTCAATATTGTTCACATATGTGGATTTACCGTTACATGAATATAAAACTAGAAGAAGAGAAAATTCCGAAACGAAAGATGCCATATTATCACTAACTAGTCCCTTGACCATAGACAAAGTATTAGAGTTGCCAAGTCTCTATCTTTGATGTATATTTTTTACATTAATATTTTCTCTATAATTTCGTGAATAATTTTGTCCCTTATTGTATGTATATGTATGTTTACAAACGTCAGAGTGATAACGAAAGGCATCAATATAACACAGTGAGAGAATCAAATAAGAGTAGAGCGGTGTTTTACTCACTGAACTGAGAGAATGCCCTGTTCCAAATATTTGGACTTTACACTAATAATTTTGGTATTGATTCCGAGCCAAAAAAGTGGAGAATTGAAGTAAGGTCACAATTCTCTTTTAAAGTTGAGTTTTGCGTACTTGATTGTAGGAAACAAACTTTATTTCGATAACGATAACATACATTTCCAAATTCAGACTCCCTAAAAGTAGAAATTATGCTAGGTTTCAAAATAAAATATTGGAAAACATCTCATATTTGTTAACGCGTTTTATACTCCCAACCCTAGGATGGGGGTATATTAACTTTGTCATTACGTTTGTGACATAATCTGAGTCGATCTGTTGAAATCACGCTAATTCCGAACGTGATGCCAACAGACGTATAGCCCCCATATAAAACGACCAACCGATTTGGTTTACGGAGCCTCTTAGAGAAGAAAATTTGGTTTTCGCAGCTTCTTGGAGCAACCAATTTCATCTGATTCGGTCGGTACCATGATCCTCCTTAAATTTGGTACTGATCACGCGAAAATTGGTTCACCATATTTCACTTCTAGCTCTCTAATTACAGTGTATAAATTGGTTTATATTGGTTCGTAATTATTTATAGACTCCCCTGCATATACCGGTCAATAACTGAATTATATAAATTTAATTAATTTTGAAGAATTATTCAGAATTATAGCAAAACAAATCCATAGTTCGACTAAAACAAAATATTAAATTTTCCACAGCCACAATGAAATTTTCCTTTTTTAAAGTAGGTGTCAACCATTTTATGGACTAAATGTGGCTGTAAAATTCAATGGCCGTATACATAAGTTCAATATGAACTAAAGCAGAAGAGAATATTCGTACGATTCCCAAAAATAGTAAGAATGAATGTATGGTTAAAATCCAATGATTTTTGAGAGGGGGTAATTTCGCAAATTGCCGTTAAAAAGTACACCGATGTAATAAAAGTTCTTGGTTTTAACAGCGCTGTGTGGAAATCTCAAAATGTGGAGTACAATTTAGTCCAATTTCTCTTTTCTGTGTATTAAGGTAAAATTGACCTTAGTCACACAAAATTTTCTTTTATATAAAGATACCCATTTTTAAGTCGAATTACTTACATAAAACGACTTTATTGAAATGTTTCCCTGTACACAAGCTTAGCTTTGCGGGGTTAATATAATTATTATTATATTTACTTATACACATACATGAAATTTATAAATTAATGTAACTTAAAATTGAATTGAATAAATAAATAACATCTATCTATCTATATATATATAAAATTCAATCTATGTTTGTTTATTTGTTTGTTTGATTGTTTGTTTGTATGTACCGAGTTGGCTCCGAAACGGCTGATCCGATTTACTTGAAACTTTCAGAGATCGTAGGGGGCGTTCATGTGGTGAAAATAGGGTACCTCATTTTTTGACACCTGGTCGCGGAGGGGACCTCCCCTTTGGCGGACTTTTTGAAAATTGGACCAAAGTTGACCGATTTGCTTGAAATTTTCATTGAAGGTTGGGGTTGGCATCTAGACAAAGATCCGCCACTTTATATTTCGATATTTGGAGGCGGAGGGGGACCTCCCATTTGTTCGACTTTTTTTTAAAGTACAGTGAAAACTAAAATTCTCTAAATTATCTGAGATTTACAGAGAACATGCGGTGAGGTTATGGAATTAATATGGGGTACCTGATGATTTCATATGTGGACGGGGGAGGTCCCCCCCTGCCCTACTTTTTGAAACTTGGAACAAAATTATGCGATTTGCTTGAAATTTTCATAGAATGTTGGGGTTGGCATCTAGACAAAAATCTGCTACATTATTTTTCGATATTTGGTCGGGTAGGGGCGCCACCCCTTTGCCCGACTTTTTTTTTAAAGTACAGTGAAAACAAAACTAAACTCCCCCGACTGAAATTTTACGGAACAAATGGGTGAGGTTATGAAATTTATATCAGGTTCCTGATTTTTTAATAAAAATAAAAGGGCATAGGGAGACATCCGCTTCTTTTAAGTACATACAGAGAAACAATTAAACTTTACCGAGTTACTTGAAATTTACAGAGGACTGGGGAGAGGTTACGATATTAATAGTTGATACCTGATTTTGTTATATTTGAATGGAAGAGAGGTCGCCCCTTTAGGCTTATAATTTGCTTTACATTTTCTGGGACGTTTACAAAAGATACGCTACATCACTTTTCGATATTTGGTCGGGGAGGAGGTCCTCCTCTAAAGCTACAAAAAAAAACAAAAATTATTAAGTTTTCTTGAAATTAACAAAAGCAGTGGGGGAAGGTTATGAACGAAGAGGCAACCTTCCTTGCCCCACACTTGAAGGAAAGTTTCAAGAATTTTCAGGGAAAGTTAGGGATGCTATTCACTACGTTTTGTCGATATTGTATCGGGAAAAGTGACGTCCCTTTAATACAATAGAGCAAAATTTAAACATCTCCGATCTACTTGAAATTTACAGGGAACGTGGGAGGAGGTGATTAAATGTATACATGATTGATGATTAGTAGGTATATGATTTTTCGATATCTGGTTGGGGAAGGGGAAAATTGAAATAAACTTTGTCGATTTACTTCGATAGAATTTATAGGGACCATTGAATAGTTTGTGAAATTAATATAGGGTACGTGATAGTTCGATATCAGGTCGGAGTAGAGCGAAGGTGGGGAGAGGTTCCCTTTTGTTCGTTTTTTTTTTCTTAAATTGAAAATAGAGGGTTTTCTGTAAATGGGAACTCGATACATAATTTTATGACATATTTTATGCACAGGCTTCTGCCTGACTTCTTTTTAGTAAAGAACTTAAATTTACATGAAATTGGCAGCCAACGTAGAGGGTGCATCCTTTTCCAACATTTTAGCAAATATTAATGTGGTAAAATTGTTTACTACTTTTGCTTTTTCCGATTTATTAGATGGGAAACAGTAATTCTTTATATGTTATTATAATGTAGTGCTCAATTTTCAGATATGTTGAGAAGAAGGATACCCTTCCTTGACAAACCACACTTAAAATTCACAAGAAATATAGAAGATTGTCCAACTACTTGAATACAGAACATTATTTAAAAAATTTGGAGGAAAGGGTACACCCTCTCCCCAACATTTTTTAAGACGAACCGTTTTACATATGCATATCCGTGGTATTTGTACCTATAAACGAAGAAGTACGTAGTCGGATTTGTTTGAAAGAATTCAAATCTTTTCGAATTTGTTTTCAGCACGAAGGATATGGTTGACTAACTTAACGCAAAATATTCCTACAAATACGCTTTGGAAGGCGCAGCGAAGCGGGCCGGGTTACGGTAGTATATAATAAATATAATATCGACTAATGTACAAGGAGAAAAAACTTTATATTGCAAAAATGCGTCTGTTATGCTGAACCAAATTCGCATTTGTATTTTAAGCACATGTTTTGTAATCAAAGTCTAAGCGTTTTAGGTAAGAAATAGGTCTCTATTGTTTTTGGTAGAAATCGGTTCAGATTTAGATTAGCCCCTATATACATTTCTCGACAGATATGTACTTATATGACCCCAGAAGTCAAAGTTTTACTTTAATTTACTTAATTTTTTGCACAAGGAGTGCAGCTTAACGACACATGTGTGCCACAGTTCCTTGAAATCGGTTCAGATTTAGATATAGCCCCCATATATATCTTATTACCACAGATGCCAAATTTTTCCTCATTTACGTGAAATTTGGTACAAATCGGTTAACATTTAGATACAGCTGTTGCATCCATGTTCAAAGGGATTTTTTTTTCAATTGACGTGATATTTTTCGCAGATATATTAATATAAATATTCTACTGAATTGTGTCGAATAATGAAATGAAAGGTTTCAGAAAGTATTGAAAATATTAGTCTTCACACTGCTGCAGGCTCATCTTCTCATCTTTTCATATAGAATAAAATGATCTCCTTTCCTGATTTACCCTCGCACATGGATCTCCGTGGTTGATTGTGGCTGATCTTTGCTTCATTTTTGGGGCCGGATGATACAGTAATTTCATATTTTCGATTTGTAAATTTCGAACTGAAGTTACAAGATAAACATGATAAACACTGTTCCTCCGGTGATGTCAACACTACATTACTATACAGTTTTGTGTGTAACACTATCAAAATGTGTTACTGAAACAATTGATTAGATTCGCACACTCCGGCTCACTCTCACATGGATCCGCATCCGTATCCGCTTGCACATCCCCCTCTTCAAATTAATGATTATCAAGTACATCCATGCAGCGAGATGTGATGGGGGAAGGGGGTGGTGGCGGCGAAAAGGCATCACATCACCAAGCGTACTTGGGATGCTATTCCATTTGAGTTGTATCTTAAAAGGAAGCCATAAATAGTTGGACATATAACGAGCCCTCGTGTATGTGAATTGGAAAAATTGTTTAGAAGGGTTGCTAGTAGCAGAGTCAGTTCGATAAGATTTGGGTCATTGTCGATGGTGTTAACGATTTTTTACTTTTGCCAAAATTGGCGATAGGAATTGTGCGATAAAATCGAATCGATTTTTTTATGTGTGCGATTCCATAACAATATATTTCTGGGTGTAAAATTGACAAATTTTTTTATGGAGATGATGACAAAAAGTTAATCTTGATGATCAATGGCGAATACAAGATGGAAAATTTCTCACTATTTGATAACTAGCCCACAGCAAATTTGATGGGCGGGTTGTAAAAAGATCGAAGTTTATGGTAAATAAAGTAGATTGTCTCAAAGGAATGAGAAATTTGAAATGGCGACACTTGTGGTACTAAGTAAAGAGCAACGTCGTATATTTTGGAGTGGGAATATCAAACATGTAGTCACAAGAAAAGAAGGCATTTTTTCTTATAAAATTCAAATAAAGATCTTTTAGTTTAATTTTTGCTTTAAGTGCTTCTAGATTACTTTTGTATAGCCTCCACCATAGGATAGAATTAACTTTGTCGTTGCACAGACCTTCAATTTAATTCTACCCAGTTAGTTCAATTTATAAGAATTTTATGAAAATCTCGTAATAATTTTTATTTAGAACTATTAAAATTAGTTAAAACTGTTTGTTAATGTGTGGCACCCTGATATAGATTTGATAAATTTTTCGTGCCACACTGAAAAAAACAGTGAACCCGCCCGCCAGGAGAGAAAATTTTAGTTCATTTTAGAAAATTTTAACTAAACTATATTACAAACGCAGATGTCTCGAGGATTTCACAAAAGTAAGTAAACAATTTTCGACAAATTCAAGAAAATTTATTAGACAAAATTATTATTTTTCACTTATTAAGGAAAATTTCGTAGTTTGGAGGAATAAATTGGAGTTCAAAATTGCAAAAATGGCTTTAGTGCCATACGAAGTTCAAAATGGGCCATTATTGGTAACATTTACAAAATCTAAGAAATTCTGAACCATTTTGTGGGAGACACGAATTTAGCTAATGTTTATGCTTCATTTGTGTATAATTGTTAATTTAACTATCGTACGCAAAAAATTATTAATGTCATAGAAACTTTCTTAAAATGTAATAATACCATGAACTAAAATATAATTAAATCGGCTTTAGTGAAATATAGGGTTCACTTTTTTTTGAGTGCAGTACCGAAATTTTTGCCATTCAAAGTTCGTTGGGGGTAAACGGGTACAATAAACTTGCCGTTAAAGACGCATATTTGCCAATAGGAAAAAAATATATTGGTGCATATTTCGATATGGCCCCAAAAAAGACCGATCTCCCTAATTGATTTCCCGCATTCTTCAAATTTTAAATCTAGAAATATTTTAGGAAGAAAACTTTTGGCTAATTTACACAGAAACAAAGTGTCTTGTAAATTTAACGACCATTTTAACTTCCACATTGTTCAAAAAATTTACTGTAATATAGTTTATTTTTCGTAAACGAAAATTAACTTAGCTAAATGAAAACTTGAAAAATTTCAGTATTTTTTTTAGTTCACTAACTACGAAATGGGAAGGATTTTTCCTTTACTAAATTTTCAACAAAGTACTTAATGCATCGTTGTTTGTATTATAAAACAAGTGAGTAAAGTAGAAAGTCGGGCGGGGCCGACTATATCATACCCTAAACCACCCCTACTGAATTAGTAAACATACACAGAAAAAAAGTGTCTCGTAAATTTAAGAAGATTTTTACAAGAATTTTCCAGAATTTTAGTTCATTTTTCGTATCTTCAACGAAAATTAACTACTCGAAAGGAAATTTTACAAATTCTAAGTAGCAATCGTTTAGTTCATGGCCTACAAAATACGATGGAAATTTCCTTAAAAAATTTCTTAACTGGTAGTTAAAAATTCGTTTGTCATGCTATAAAACTACTTGTGAAATGTAAAGTATTTTCTAAATAATAAGTGCAATTTACCATAAGATTTTTTTGTATGAGAAAATATTTTTTTACGAAAAATGAACTTGAAAGTGGATAGCAATTTCTTACTGATAATTCCTATGGTTAATAATTGTTGTTAAAAAATTTCCCTATGAAATATTTTTAGTTCACATGTAATTAAATTTATAGACATTTTCGTCAAAAATGGGTAGATATCATTTCATGAAGTGTTTGCTAATTTTAAGTTAAACGTTTCATCGTTCTTATACTGATATGCATTTAAGAGTATTGTTTTTAGAGTAAATTGTGGACAGATGCGATGAACTAATGCATAGTACAGAGATCTTTCTCGTCAAAGTGGAATATGTTTAATGTAAAGATGATGTTACTTGAATTTTTTTTTGAGAGTGAGAGCATGCAATGCAATAATGAGAAATGGTAGCGAGTGATGGGGATGTTGTGTATATCTGAGCGTGGGGTTGTTTTTGTTCTTTCAGTGGTTTGTGTGTGTGTTTATTATTGGCGAATGGTTTATTTGTCTGGATGAGGTGTTGTTTTCAATGAAGGCACATGTGTTTTTGTTGTTGTAGGAATGTTTTGGTTTTGCTTGGTTTTGTTTGGCATGCTTCAGTTATATAGTTGGCGTTGGCGTGGGCTGTTGCATCTTTTTAGCAAGTATGTAACAAGGGAATATAAAGGTATGGAATATTTTGGTTTTTTTTAAACATATATTGGTGTGTGTTTATTAAAACTTTGAAATGAAAGTTATTAATATTTTAGAGATGAGATCTGCGATGGCGAAGTGATGATCGGTAGCTTAGAAAAAAAGTTATTCAATATTTAGGAAAAAATGCTGAAATGGAAAGTATATTGAAATTGGTATATCTAATTTAATTTTTATTATTCAATGTAAAAAACAAATATTCAATTTCAGAGTAACTCCAGATGAATTTGGAAAATTGTTTGTTACACCTCAGCGTATAGTTTAATGATAAATAGGTAAGAGTTCTTTTTCAATGTGGTTTTCTTTTAAAAAATAATACTCTTTATGTATATTATTATTTGCTAATTATTACTATTATATTTTTTAACAAGTTTCATGTTTTTCTTTGTTGTAAAAAAATATCTAAGTTAAGAGCAACCCCAGATGGATTCGGGCAAATTTTTATATTTCTCCTCAGCGTATAATTTAATAGAGAAGTGGTAAGTTTTCTTTTAAAAATTGGCTTTCTTTTCACTAGAATATTTAAATTTTTATGACCTTTTTATTATCAAAATTACATGTTTTTAATACCTTATTATAGTATTACATTAATCAAATATTTTTGGAAACCAATTTAATATTTTTATTGTAAAAAATAAATATTTAATTTCAGAATAACAATTTGGAAACATTTTTATGAATTGGTAAGCTTTCTTTAACATTCTTTTAACCAGAATATTTAGTTTTTTTATGCATATTATTTCTTTAATTAGATTTTTTGGAAACCAATTCAATGTAAAAAATAAATATTTAATTTCAGAGTATCCCCAAATGAATTTCGATAACTTTTTAACCTCAGCGTACAATTTAATAGAGAATTGGTAAGTTTTATATTAAAACTTTGGCTTTCTTTTGACAAGAATATTTATTGTATCATGTCCTTCACATCGATAACAACACAGTTTTATGAGTTAATATATTACTTAATTCATTATTTCTCTAATTGTTTCAGGTACAAACATTATGAGGTATCTAAGAAAAGTTGAATTCCTTACACCATTTAATAAAATGCCCCCAAATATGGTAAGTTACAAGCTAATTTAAAGAGATTAAAAATTATATTTTATTACATGTTCATTTTTAACATTTTTCATTATTCCTTCCATTTTTTTCAGCAAGATATGTGAATATACTAACGATGAATAAAAAACTAAGGAAAAGTCAAAATGTCCAAATAGCGAGTTAAAATAAACCACATTCTTGTTCCACGTGGTCATAATTTTTATTCACAAAAACATTGTATTAAGAACTCTTATCATAAGTTTTTATAATAAAGTACTTTTGCTTAAAGAAAGTAGAATTTTAATGTATGAAAATTTTCATAATAGTAAAACGGGTTGTTGTTCCTTTAATTATTTAATTTCTCTGTACTGTGGAATGATTGATTTAAAAATAGTTTAGTCATCGACATTTTAAAGAGACTGTTAACCACTTTTTATTATCGGGTTTCCCAAAAAATAAGCAGGTAAACCAAAATAATACTGACTTTTTAACTTGGTAGGGCTATATAAATCTTATGGTGTTGTAAAAATGAACTAAAATACAATGTTATAGATTAACTAAAATTTAAGAGAATTATAAACTATACAAGTTGAAAAAATCTTAAGGGCTAAATCATGGTCAATATTACTACAGTTTAGTTCATTTTGCAATGGAAAAGGGTTCACTGTTTTTTCAGTGTAGGCATTTGTGGGGTATCATTGGTATAGGTTTTGGAGTATCATTGGTATAGGTTTTGGTGAACATAAAGGGGGGGTACATGTTTACGGGAGTCTTGTCACAATCTGAGCTGAAATGTCTAATATTATAAGCTATAGTATATTTTGCCCCACTAATATTGAGTGCATTATTAAAAAAGAGGAAATCGGTCAATTAGTTGTGGGTAATAAATCCAAAGTTGCAAAAATCGGGCAATATTATATGTAAGAGCTACATGTAAGTCTAACTACGATCTGCTAGTACATCAAAATTTGAAATATGAATAACATAGGTTAATAAATAAGAGTATTATGGCCATATATGAAAAAATCGAGCGATGCATATATATGGGACCTATATCTAAATCTGAACCAATTTGTATAATATTTTGCAGGTATGATTGATACCACAGGAGGTTACCTTGTGTAAAATTTGAGTATGATAAGTTAATAAATGAGGCCCCTATGGTCAAAAATAAGGTTATTAGGGGCACATTTTTCAAAATCGGGCGATACATATATATGGGAGCTATACCTAAATCTGAACCGATTTCGATGAAATTGCGCGCATACAGTTAGAGGTTTAGAAAATTACATTTAGTCAACTTTGAGTTCTATCAGTTGATAAACAAGGGGTTTACGGCCAAATTTGGCAAAATCCGGCGATACATATATATGGGAGCTATATCTAAATCTGAACCGATTTCGATTATTGTTAGCACATATTGTCAGTACCATAAGAGATTAGAATAAGCCAAGTTTGAGTAAGATCGCTTAATAAATAAGGGTTTTATGGCCAAATTTGGGAAAATCGGGCGATACATATATATGGGAGCTATATCTAAATCTGAACCGATTTCGATGAAATTTTGCAGACGTAAAGGGTGATGAAAAAGTTTACTATGTGCACAATTTGATGACGATCGGTTTGTAAAAAAGCGCAACGTGACTCCATTTGTCGAAATCGTGACTCCAAATTCAATAGCGTTCGTCCTTGTGCCAAAAAAACACCCTGTACCAAATTTCATCCAAATCGGTTAATAATTGCGACCGGAATCCTGTGAACAACAAATACAAAATAAAATACAAATACGGCTAAAAATACAAATACGGACGGACACCAAGCGCTAGATCGACTCAGGAGGTGATTCTGAGTCGATCGGTATATATTTTATGGGGTCTAAAATCAATATTTCTGGTAGGCACATTTTTTGGCCGATCAAACTTATTATACCCTGACCACTATGTTGTTTAGGGTATAAATACATAGGAAATATAAAAATCTTACTACGAAATGTGGATAATTTACCAGGAAAACATTTTGTATACGCAAAAAATAATTCTTTCCTCCCTGCTTTAAGGAAGTTTATTTGGACGTAAAGTATATACTTTTTGTGATAAACGTTTATTCTTTTCCAGGATGTAAAAACAATTTCTTAAAGACTAACTCAAAAAACAACATTTTCTGGCTAATTGCATTTTCCCTCACATCTTTCTCACTTCCACGAGGTTTTTTAGTTCTTAGCACCTTTTTCTGTAATACAAACAATGTAGAAGAAATTATTCGATTTTATAAATTTTACCTTTCGCCTGGACGGAGAATCGAACCGCGGACCATGCAGTTTGTAAGGCAACACACTATCTACTGAGCTATGTAGCTGTTAATGTCACCAATAGAAAATTATCCCTATAAGTAATATTTCTATAGCATAGCTTGCGGCGCCCACGAGCCGATTAAACAAACTTTATTAGAGAAACAAACATTTAGTTGAGCACCGTGAAGCAGTGGTTGCTACGTCCGACTGCCATACCAAGGGTCGAAGGTTCGATCCCTGCTTCGATCGAACACCAAAAAGTTGTTTTTTTACATATATTCCAGATATGTTCGGAAGATTCCGAAAAGATGTTCAACATTACATACTAATATATTAAATTTTTACTATGAACTGTAAAATGTGTCTTATTAAAAACTTAAAGTCAGAAAAGAACAGTGTTTGATATAAATGAAATGGACTCTGGTGTTGGTTCAAAAAATTTTTTTTTTGAAGAAATAAAAATTTTGTAACAAACGATTTTTTTATGGTCATAAAAGTTTAAAATTTTCGAAGAAATTAAAAAAAACTCAACAAAAAAAACGTTTTCGGTACACGTTTTTTTTCTTTGCGTGTACATATTGATTTTTAACTTACGGTTTTCAAGAGTATTTTCTTAGAGCCAATAAGAATATCAGCAGTTAGCATTAAACGGAATCTTCCGACCAAATCTGGAATATATGTAAAAAAAAAACCAAAAAAAAATTTTTGGTGTTCAGTCGAAGCAGGGATCGAACCCACGACCCTTGGCATTCAAGGCGGACGTAGCAACCACTGCTCCATGGTGCCCAACTAAATGTTTGTTTCTGTTGAATAAAGTTTGTTTAATCGGCTCGTGTGTGCCGCAAGCTATGCTATATAAATATAACTTATATAGATAGTTCTCTATTGATGACAATAACAGCTACGTAGCTCAGTCCATAGTATAACAAATTGCATGGTCCGCGGTTCGATTTTCTGTCCAGGCGAAAGGTAAAATTAAAAAAAAAATCTAAAATCGAATAATTTCTTCGACACTGTTTGTATTACAGAAAAAGGTGGTAAGAACTAAAAAAATCCTCGTGGAAGTGAGAAAAATGTGAGGGAAAATGCAATTAGCCAGAAAATATTGTTTTTTTTTTTTAGTTAGTCTTTATGAAATTGTTTTTACATCCTGAAAAAGAATAAACGTTTATCACAAAAAGTATATACTTTCCTTCCATATATACTTCCTTACAGCGAAAAGCAAATGAGATACGAACTTTGTTTGTCTAAAATTTCGTTTGGGAAGTAAGAATTATTTTTTTGCGTGTACGACTGAAAAATACTTCTAAATTTCAAAATTCAAGCAAATCGGTTTCCACAAGAAATCAACGGGAGAACACTTGTATATGGGGCTATATCAAACCACACTTAAATGAAAAGAAAGAAAAATTATGCGACATAAAGTTTAGGACACGCAATGTACATAATATTTAAAACAAAGTTCTTTAAAATAATATGATATCAATTAAAAGACAATTTATAAGTTTGTTTCAATTTTTTTTTTTTAAATTTAGGAAACGAATATATATATCTTTGGTCCAAGAAAAATTTTCCTTATAGAAAAAAATACATTTTTATTTAAAAAATCGTTTTAAATAAATTGATATATTGAATCTTTAGATTTAAGACAAACACGGTTTAAATATAGGCTAAGACTTATTTTGAGGATTTTGAATCTTCAATGTTTTATGTTTTAATATGTTTTTTTTATTTAAAAAATAACTTTTGACTTTAATGTTTCTGTTATAATTTCGATAAATCGGGCATTTTTTTGTACGTGAATAGTTTTATTAAGATATCGGAAAAAGAGGATGAAAAATCGATAAATGTGATCTGTAATCCAAATTTTAATTTTATCTATCATAGATTTAAAGCTAGGTAGATCCCTAAAAATACACGTACCAATTTTTATACCCTCCACCATAGGATGGGGGTATATTAACTTTGTCATTCCGTTTGTAAAACATCGAAATATTGCTCTAAGACCCCATAAAGTATATATATATTCTGGGTCGTGGTGAAATTCTGAGTCGATCTGAGCATGTCCGTCCGTCTGTTGAAATCACGCTAACTTCCGAACGAAACAAGCTATCGACTTGAAACTTGGCATAAGTAGTTGTTATTGATGTAGGTCGAATGATATTGCAAATGGGCCATATCGGTCCACTTTCCGTATAGCCCCCATATAAACGGACCCCCAAATTTGGTTTTCGATTGCTCTAAGAGAAGCAAATTTCATCCGATCCGGCTGAAATTTGGTACATGGTGTTAGTATATGGTCTCTAACAATCATGCAAAAATTGGTCCATATCGGTCCACTTTTACGTATAGCCCCCATATAAACGGACCCCCAAAATTTGGCTTGCGATCGCTCTAAGAGAAGCAAATTTCATCCGATCCGGCTGAAATTTGGTACAAGGTGTTAGTATAGGGTTTCTAACAACCATGCAAAAATTTGTCCATATCGGTCCATAATTATATATAGTCCCCATATAAACCGTTCCCCAGATTTGATCTCCGGAGCCTTTTGGAAGAGCAAAATTCATCCGATCCGGTTGAAATTTGCAACGTGGTGTTAGTATAAGGCCGCTAATATCCATGCCAAAATTGGTCCATATCGGTCTATAGTTATATATAGCCGATCCCCAATCACACAAAAATTGGTCCATATAGGTTCATATTCATGGTTGCCACTCGAGCCAAAAGTAATCTACCAAAATTTTATTTTTATGGAAAACATTGTCAAAATGTTATTTCTATAGAAAATTTTGCCAAAATTTTATTTCTATAGAAAATTTTGTAAAAATTTTATTTCTATAGAAAATTTTGTAAAAATTTTATTTTTATAGAAAATTGTGTCAAAATTGTATTTCTATAGAAAATTTTGTAAAAATTTTATTTCTATAGAAAATTTTGTAAAAATTTTATTTCTATAGAAAATGTTGTCAACATTTTATTTTATCAGAATTTTATTTCTATAGAAACTTTAAACTTAATTATATACGTATTTAATCGACCTTTTTTAGTTTAATATATACTACGTATGGACAACCTTGTAATTTAGAAGACGATGTTAGAAAGTTTTAAGATACCTTGCCATCGGCAAGTGTTACCGCAACCCAAGTAATTCGATTGTGGATGACAGTCTTCAGTAGAAGTTTCTACGTAATCCATGGTGGAGGGTACATAAGCTTCGGCCTGGCCGAACTTACGGTCGTATATACTTGTTTTTTTTTTTTGATTAATAACACTATAAAAACTTTTATGACCCCAGAAGCCATAGTTTTACCCTAATTTGGTTGCGTACGCTTAATAGTGTAGTCAAGTGTGCTAACTTTTATTGAAATCGATTCAGGTTTAAAAAAATATATATGGAAGCTATATCCATATATATATTTTTTTTAAATACCAACATTTTCCTTATAAAATCCTCACTGCTAAGTCGAAAACTTGTAGAAATGACCCCAGTTTGCCTTTACTTCTAATACATAATAATAATACACTTTTCTGAAGTTGCATCAAAATTGGTGCAGATTTAAATGTTTACCATTTTTCTATTAACATTGTGTTCCAGCCCAGGGTTTTAGCCGATTTAAATTTTAAGTCTATAGATTTTGTAGAAGTCTAACAAATTTTGTCCAGATCAGGTCAGATTTAAATATATGTATATGGAAACATATAATGAGATCTGTGTCATTATTTTAATTTTATAGAGCGTAGATTTCAAATTGGGATGCTTCCTTAAAATATTTTTGTTTTAAAGAAGAAGACCCGTGGTTATTACCCATACTTAACCTTTATGTCTAGCCATCATTTGAATGTATGCCTCTTACAAAAATTCTTCCAAATCATTGATTTAAATCTCGTTTCTGGTGTGTGCATTTGATTAAGAAATTTAAGAATTGAATAATGGCCCTTTGCCATATCCATGATGGCAGCAATAAAAGTAAAATGTACAAATCCCATCATATATTCTATGCTTTTCGTAGTTTCCAATAATCTAATAAAACTCATGTTGGTGTACCGTGTACGCTTTTTACATCTACGAGGATATATATTTGCAGGAAATCGAACCTTAACTGGGGTTATCGTTTTCACTTTGTCTAGAATAGAAAATTTTAAGAAAACATTCATGACCATCGACAACAGACGATGTGCACGCATGCATGAATTAGTTGTTTGCATCTACTTACAGTGGGCCGATACGTATAGAACAAATGATTGAATGTGCTTGAAAAAATAGTTGACGATTGAAATGAATAAAATTCTTATTCTGTCCTACGATAAGACTATGTAAAACTCATTGCTTCTGATCCGATTTTGCACTACTTTTGACTTTTATTCAGTTTGAGTGAAACTTTTTTGGTGGGTACATGTTTTTAGAAAAGGACATGGCTCCAAATTGAACCCACATGTTCATTCAATTTTGAGCCACCGGTGTAGAATTCAATATAACCTTTACTGCCTGGGGTCTGTGCACCACGCTTCAATGTTCCGAATTAGTATTTCAATTGTCTTGTTGAAAAGCGGCGTTATTTTGAGGACCGAAGTGTGACCGCGAATTTTTCCAATTACAGTGATACCTCGCGCAACGTACAGCAGTCGTTCCATCTGACTGTTTGGCCAATATTTCGAATAGATACAACATGACGTCAATAGATACAACACGACATTATCTGTTCCTGGCTTAGTGAATGTGCCTTAAATACACAAACACTCCATACGCTGAATACACAGCCAATGCACAATATTCGGATTTAGACCCCACTTTTAACTCCAATTTTTTTTTTGCAATACCACCTAAGGAGATGGGCTTAACTGTTGGAAATGTTTATATATGACTACCCAGCAACACAGCGTACACAGAAAAAATATTATTGGGCTTAACTGTGGGAAATTTTTGTTCTCTGTAGTACATGACTACCCAGCAACACAGCGTACACAGAAAAAATATTATTTGGTATCTTTTTCTCGCCAAAACATCAATGAAATTGTTATTTTCAGATCCGGAAGTAGTGCAAATTTGGCTTAGAACACGCAGAGAAGAAACATGATTGTCACAATCATATTTGAAGAGCAAAATAATATGACAGGAGCTATTTTTGCGGCGACCATGTAACATTTTAACCTGCAACCATGTTGGCTCAGTGAACATGGTTCTAAGAAAAATATAATTGTCCTCATCTAAAATGTTATTATATTGATA
Source organism: Haematobia irritans (assembly GCF_050003625.1). Taxonomy (NCBI): domain Eukaryota; kingdom Metazoa; phylum Arthropoda; class Insecta; order Diptera; family Muscidae; genus Haematobia; species Haematobia irritans. Next base: position 89,382,322 of record NC_134397.1, on the reverse strand, counting down.
AAAAGAATTTTGTTTGAATGAAAAAACAATGGTCACGATTTAAAATGTTATGGTATTCATTAAAAACGTTATTCTTCTAGTTAAAAGAACATGGTCACAACCTAAAATGTTTTGATCTTTATGAAAAAACTGTTTTCATCGTCGAAAAAAGGACGCCACTTGAGAAAAGAAAACACAAAATTAACTTTATTTATTTGTTTTTACTTATTTATAAACTAATTCATTGTTTATTTGTATTTATAATGCCGTTCAAGCAACCATCATATATTTTTACACACTCTGTTTTATTTCAATGCCAACAATAAGTAATTATTCCATATTTACATCGTGCCTACCAAATGTACAAACGCAGACATCATGTAACTGCAAATAAAAATAAATGATGCATATAGCAAAATGCAGAACAAACCCCAGGTACATTTTTTCAATTACACTTTCCTTTTTTGTGTTGACATAAACCCACGTGCCACTTCTGAATAAATAAATTAACACAAAACACAGTACATCCGTATTCTCCGTCCATTCCAAGAAACAATCAACACACGACCAGAGAATGAAGCCGACCCATTTTTGTCGGCGGCGGCTAACACTACATTTTTGCCTCCGGCGGCGGCGGCTTGACGGCTAAGCCGATAAAAAATTGTCTCTTCGGCGGCGCAAAATTATCTTTTAAAAAATAAATTTGAAGTTTTCCGAATTGAAATGAGATTAGTTGTACAACCAATCTTACAATCAAATTTACATTTCATTCAAATTTTTTGAGCTAAAATTTTGTAAAACTATTATAGCAACTTGATACTAATTGATTGAAAGTGGAAAGTTCAAAATTTAGGCAAAAACTATAACAAATATTATTAAATTTTTCTGATATAAATCAATATTTTAGATTAATTGGCGGCTAAATTTGAGTCGAGATGAGTCGACATATTCGGCGGCGGCGTCGACTGCTAAAAACGGGTCGGCGACGGCTAAAATCGGCGGCGCGACTCGGCGGCTTCATTCTCTGCACACGACTGACGCGCAAAATGAAAATCGTGTGAACCTGCTCAATGTACATCCGTATTCTCCGTCCATTCCAAGAAACAATCAACACACGACTGACGCGCAAAATGAAAATCGTCTGAACCTGCTCAATGTTTTTATAAAATTCTTTTCACTGCAAAAAATTAAAAAAATAAATGGTCACGAAAACAATGTACATGGTCTTTATGGCCATCTAATGGTTCTAGACTTGTCTATACGTAACCTATACAAATACTTTTTTCCCTGCAAAAAAGTAAAAAAAATGAATGGTCAGGTACATGATTTTCCTGACCATGTAATGGTCTCAAATTCTATCATTTAAATGATAGAACATGTTTGCGGTATTTGAGAACCATTCAAATGCTTATTGCCACCATACATTTTTCTCCGCTCGAAAACTATTTTGACAAAGACAAAATACATGGTTTTCGCGGCAATTACATGCTCTAGATAAGCACTAAATGAATGCGGCAACAATGTCCAAACATGGTTTTTCTGTGCGTGAAGGAATTAATTTTACTTAGACTTGTCATAGGGAGGAAGTCCTATGCTTAAGCATCCCCTGCATTGCTTTCGCATTACTTGTTTAGATGATTTTTTTTTTCATTTTCTATGCACTCAATAAAAAGTGAACTCTCTATTTCACTAAAGCCAATTTAACTGTATTTTAGTTCATGGAATTATTATATATGGAGAAAGTTTCCTTTACTCTAATAATTTTTTTGCGTACGTTAGTTAAATGAACTAAAACCGAGGAAAAAATTATACACAAATGAAGTAAAAAGTTTTACTAAATTTTGATTTTTCATGTTAGCCTGATACCGAAACAGGCGATTAACGTCCAAATGCATGATATTTTAATTTTGCAATTAATTATTATTCATAAACCTCGAAAAATAATTAATTGTAAAGTTTTACTAAATTCGTACTTCTCACAAAATAGTTCATTATTTCTTTAGATTTGTAAATTTTATTACAAATCTGCCCATCATGAACTTCGTACGTCACTAAAGACGTTCTTGTCATTTCTTGAATTTGTCGAAAAATATTTACTTATTTTTGTGATATCGGCGCGATGATAGCGTTTGTAATACTGTTTAGTTAAAATTTTCTAAAAATATTAAAAAATTTCTAAAAATAACTAAATGTTTTTTTCTTGGTGGGTTCACTGTTTTCTTCAGTGTATCTATTTCAGTATTTCAGATTACATTTAAAAAAATAAGGAAAAACTGTAAAACAATAATTTTTATTTTTTTTTTTTTTTTTTACTTTTATCTCTACATATCTATATACTTTTTGAATAATACTGACAAACATTTTGTCTACATTTAAGTGATCCAATTAATTTTTTAATTGAAATGTCTTCAATTACGGGAGCCACCGTGGTGCAATGGATAGCATGCCCGCCTTGCATACACAATGTCGTGGGTTCGATTCCTGCTACGACCGAACACCAAAAAGTTTTTCAACGGTGGATTATCCCACCTCAGTAATGCTGGTGACATTTCTGAGGGTTTCAAAGCTTCTCTAAGTGGTTTCACTGAAATGTGGAACGCCGTTCGGACTCGGCTATAAAAAGGAGGTCCCTTGTCATTGAGCTTAACATGGAATCGGGCAGCACTCAGTGATAAGAGAGAAGTTCACCACTGTGGTATCACAATGGACTGAATAGTCTAAGTGAGCCTGATACATCGGGCTGCCACACAACCTAACCTAACCTAACCTAGACTTGTCATAGGGAGGAAGTCCTATGTTAAGCATCCCCTGCATTGCTTTCGCATTACTTGTTTAGATGATTTTTTTTTTCATTTTCTATGCACTCAATAAAAAGTGAACTCTCTATTTCACTAAAGCCAATTTAACTGTATTTTAGTTCATGGAATTATTATATATGGAGAAAGTTTCCTTTACTCTAATAATTTTTTTGCGTGCGTTAGTTAAATGAACTAAAACCGAGGAAAAAATTATACACAAATGAAGTAAAAAGTTTTACTAAATTTTGATTTTTCATGTTAGCCTGATACCGAAACAGGCGATTAACGTCCAAATGCATGATATTTTAATTTTACAATTAATTATTATTCATAAACCTCGAAAAATAATTAATTGTAAAGTTTTACTAAATTCGTACTTCTCACAAAATAGTTCATTATTTCTTTAGATTTGTAAATTTTATTACAAATCTGCCCATCATGAACTTCGTACGTCACTAAAGACGTTCTTGTCATTTCTTGAATTTGTCGAAAAATATTTACTTATTTTTGTGATATCGGCGCGATGATAGCGTTTGTAATACTGTTTAGTTAAAATTTTCTAAAAATATTAAAAAATTTCTAAAAATAACTAAATGTTTTTTTCTTGGTGGGTTCACTGTTTTCTTCAGTGTATCTATTTCAGTATTTCAGATTACATTTAAAAAAATAAGGAAAAACTGTAAAACAATAATTTTTATTTATTTTTTTTTTTACTTTTATCTCTACATATCTATATACTTTTTGAATAATACTGACAAACATTTTGTCTACATTTAAGTGATCCAATTAATTTTTTAATTGAAATGTCTTCAATTACCGAAATTATAGTATCAATTAACAAATGAATTGAACCAATTAAAAAAAAAATAATTAATACTACTAATTTTTGTGAGTAATTTTTGTTTCCATTAAAAAATTTGTTGAATCAATTGAAATTGTAATTGAATATTTTTTAAAACTTAATTAAGACTTTAATTGGAAAAATTTTCGTGAATTGTTTTTCTGTATACTGAGAAATGGATCGATACACTTATCAGATATTTTTTGAAAATAGTCATTATTTTACTTATCTTTATTGTTTTTGAAAATTTAAATTTATTGCAAAAACTGCGTAAAACAGCGGATTTTTTATGTATCTCCTTAAAAAAAATCTTACACGCAAAGAAACAAAACGCTTGGGAAACGTGTGCCGAAAACGTTTTTCTTTTGTTAGAGTTTTTTGAATTGCTTCGAAAATTTTAAACTTTTATCACCAAAAAAATTCGTTTGTTACAAAATTTTTATTTTTTTAATAAAATATGTTATTTTTGAAACAGCAACACAGTCCATTTGGTCGGAGCATGGATCGAACCCACGACCCTTGCCTGTTAAATAAACTTTGTTTATTCGGTTCGTGGGCGCCGCAAGCTATGCTATATAAATATAACTTAAATGGATATTTATCTATTGATGACCATAATAGGTACATAGCTCAGTGGTTAGTGTGTTGGCTTACAAAGTGCATGGTCCGCGGTTCAATTCTCCGTCCAGGCGAAAGGTAAACAAATTTTAAAAATTTATAAAATCGTGTAATTTCTTCTACATTGTTGGTATTACAGGAAAAGGTTTAAGAACTAAAAAACCTCGTGGATGTGAGAAAGAGTTTATTTTTTGAAATTGTTTTTACATCCTGGAAAAGAATAAACGTTTATCACAGAAAGTATATACTTTTCTTCCAAATACACTTCCGTACAGTGAAAAGCAAATGAGAAACGAACTTTGTTTGTCTAAAATTTCGTTTGGAGGAAAGAAGAGCATTTTTGAATGTACATTAAAAGTAATGACTTAGGAGAACATCCAATTTTCATTGCTACGTAGTTCTGTCTTTGCAAGATTTACTCCTAGACCATTCTCCTTTACCCATTTCTGGGGTTTCTTCATAAAATCTCAAATTATGGATGGGAATTTTGCCCTGACTGCTAAAGCCATATTATCGTCGTATACCACTACTTTGATCCGTTCTTTTTCTAAGGAAAACAGAAGTCTTTTTTTTTTGTGGCAACATTTCAAAAAAGACATAATGGAGCACACACATTTGAATGGTTTCATGCCCTAATGTCTCTCCGTTAGAAGTTCGTCTATCGGCCTCAGAATCCCTTGATCCACATTCAGAGTTGACAATGCATCGAACTTGGATGTACGTTATTGTATGCCCTTTGGATGTCGCAAAAAGCCACAATTGTTCATTTATTGACAGATAGAAAACTTTCAATAAAACTGACTAGTTCATGCAATGCGGTCTCAGTAGATCTGACCTTCCAGTAAGCATGTTGTTGTTTCGAGAACAATCTTGAATCGATGCCAGTTCTAAGATAAATATCTATCACGCTCTCCAGAGTCCAAATACAATTTCGATATCATCCCACTGTGCGCTTATAAATAACACCTCCCATTCATCCAACTGAAGCAGCAGGAAATGGATGATACCACATCGAGTAAAGAATCGGTAGGGCAAATGACAACTGCGATTACTTTATCTCAGCTGTGTGGGTGTTGCATCCCGCCGCTTATGTTCCGTTCTGTTTCTGTTGTTTGTTGCTGATATAAAATGCATTTCCATTTGAGTTTGTTGCAAATGTTTTAAAAGGAATCAAATCACATAAGAGAATAAAAAACGAGGATAACATCTGTTGTGAGCTGTGTGTTGACGTATTTGCTCATATGCTAGTGTTTGTGTCTATGTTTGCTCTGTATGGTAATACAATTTCACTCGATGTTGTTTTCCTTGTTCCGTTTTTGTTGTTGCTTTTTGGAGAGGAAGAAAAAACAGAACGACAATGGAAATGCATTTGAATGTTTGTTGCGCATCCTGCATTATTTACTAAGGGAATACATTCCCATATGCCCAAACGAATCCTTCTTAAGGGGTAAAAAGAAGCAATGGAAATAGTGGAAGTTGTTCATATATGGACTCCTTCTACTCACAAACTACACACAGCCATTCTCATATAGATCCCTATTTGCGTCGACACACACACACAAATGTAAAGTGAAATTCGTTTACATGTACATAACAAGTCCGATAAAAAGAAACGGAAACGGCTTAAACGGATGTGTACAAGTGGCACTACATACATGCACGCTAAGTGAAAGTTATTTGGACCGGAACGGAATTTGAGAGTGCCATCAGCTGTGACAATCTACCAAACCATTGGAATTGATCACATTATGTCTTCAATACAAGCGCATTTTCCCCGAGTAATTAAGTTGTACAAGCTTGCTTCACAACGAATCACCAGAAATAAGCAGTTTTTCTTTTGCTGAATAATGCAATCGGGAATAAATGACATGTTGCTTTAACAATGCCATGTACAATGGGATTATGAACGTCTTCATATTGTGCCCACCAAAGTGGTTCATGATGTTATTATGACATCGATACATAAAGGCGACACGCATCCCAATTGAGTCAGAAATATACTAATAATAGTAATACTAGTAATGTTAAATAGCTGATATTTTTAAAATGCGTAGGCCCAATTTGTGAAATATGCTTCAAAAATCTCTAATACAGTAATGATTTTAATATTCCAACATCGACAATCATTGTTTGTAGATATGAAGAAATATCCTTCAAATACAATAGGCGCAGGCTTAGGAGAGGAATAGAGGGAAATCATTAAATATCGTGTTACGATAGTCGAAATGCAAATAGAGCTTATAGTCCGTTAGCCAAAAAAAAAAAATAGCGAGATGTTTTAAATTTAAATTTCACTCCAAACATTTTTCAAGAACATAATGATATATTTGGGTTAGCAGCATGTAAAAGTTTTTCCAAAAATAAAAAAGGCGAAATTTTGCAAATTCCAATATACTTTGTCATTCCGTTTGCAACAAATTGAAATTTTGTTTTCACACCCCATAAAGTATATATATTCTGGGTCGTAGTGAAATTCTGAGTCAAACTAGCAATGTCCGCTCGTCTATTGAAATCACGCTAACTTCAGAACGAAACAAGTTCTCGACTTGAAACTTTGTACAAGTACACAGAAAAAAATATCACCAAAATATTTCCAATTAAAAAGTTAATTGAAGTTGAAAATTTTTTCAATTAATAAATTAATTGATACAATTAACTTTTTAATCATGATAGAAACATTAAGTTAATTAAGTCAATGATGGGAAATTTTAAAATTTTTAATTAAAAAAATAATTGATACAATTAACTTTTTAATCAAATTCGGAAGACTAATTCAGTTAAAAAAAGTGCTGATTTTTTTTAAATTTTTAATTAAAAATGTATTTCAAACAATCATTTGTTAATCCAAATAAAAACTCTAGGCCAATTCAGAAAGTAGTTAAAAATAGTTACCTTTTTTGATTGATAAATTAATTGAGTTTTGCAATTAACATCAATTAAATTTTTAATTGAATCAATTAAAAAATTAATTGAAATTTGCTGAAAAAATCAATTAATTTTTTAATCAAGAATTTTTTCTACGCCCAATTAAGACTGTGATTGATACTATCATTTTCGTGATTGAAGACATTTCAATTAAAAAATTAATTGGATCAATTAATTTGATGATTGAATCAGAAAAATTTTTTTTTGTGTGTAGCGGTTACTGATGTAGGTGGGATGGTATTGCAAATGAAATATATCGGACTACTTTTAGATATAGCACCAATATAAACCGACCATCAGATTTGACTTGCGGATCCCTTGGAAGAGCAAATTGTTATGCCCCCTAACAACCATGCAATAAGTGGTCCATATATAATTACACTGTGACGCAAAATTAAACTTTTTGATGCCAAACAAAAAATTACTTATCCCAGTCGAAAGTACTCGATAAGAGAAGAAAATTAATTTCTGGATTTCTGGATAGATTGGTTGTCGTTCGATTTTTATGAACCTCTTAAGTTGTTTCGCCAAAATTGGATTTTAGGCACTTTTTTCCAATTTTCGCATGGCCATAGCTCGGAAAATGCTGTGAACTTTTTTTGCAGTATTCAGCAAAAGTTTTAGGTCTTGACTCGGCAAAAAAAAAAATGCTGAATATATTTCATATTCATGCTCAAGCTCACAAAAATGTCGAAAAATTACCACTTTTTCCTTTTTTTGACTACAGCTTTTGAACTATTGAAGATTTTAGAAATCAAGGGAAGTAATGTAGCCTATAAAATTATTACAAACATTTTTGCAATTAATTTTTTCCTTTTTTGTATACTAAACAACAAAATCAAAATCGTTGTTGTTAAAAATGGAAATTAATCACATTTGTATGGCAAAATCCGTATCAAGGGAAGGTTATATGAAGTTGGCATGTAAAAAAACGGTGATAGAACTTGTAATTTTTCGACATTTTTGCGGGTTTGACCATGAAAATGAAAATTTCCGACTTCCACGCAGCATTTTTGCATTTTTGTTGGCCGTGTCAAGAGCTACAACTTTGCTGAATACTGTTAAGCAATCCACAGAATTTTTCGAGCTATGGCCATGCGAAAATTGGAAAAAAGTGCCTAAAATCCAATTTTGGCGAAAAACTTTAGAGGCTCATAAAAAACGAACCACAACCACTCTATCAAAATCCAAAAACCAAAATTCCTTTCTCCTCCCATCGAGTACTTTCGGCTAGAAGTGATTGTTTGTTTGCAATTTTTTGCGTTGCACTGTGTTATATATAGCCGCCAGCAGTGGTGGAGCTAAGAAATTTCTGCGGGGCAAATTTTGAAATCATTAACTCAAAAATTTTTAATCAGAAAAAGCTGGAGGCACACAATACTTTGAAAATGGTGCTTCGATTTGTATTCTAATTTCTGTTTCAAATATTCTATGATATCTAAAGGGTGATACGGTCAAAATTTGGACAATATAAACTTGACGTATTTCTTTCAATTTTGCATTTAAAAAACCTGATCACCCCTCATTTTGAAGGTGTGTGTGTAGAATGGTGCTCCTATGATTTTGGAATTCACTCTTCAGTTGTCAAAATGCCATCCAAGCAAGAAGAGCAGCGTATCAAAATTTTGCTCGCGCATCGCGAAAATCCGAGCTACTCGCACGCAAAGCTGGCAAAATCGCTAAAAGTTGCCAAATCAACCGTTACAAATGTAATTAAAGTGTTTGGGGAACGTTTGTCGACAGCCAGGAAGTCTGGATCGGGGGGAAATCGAAAACCGGAAGCCGCTGAGACGACAAAGAGAGTTGCCGGTAGTTTCAAGCGAAACCCTAACCTCTCTCTCCGAGATGCCGCAAATAAGCTGGGTGTATCGTCTACAACCGTGCATCGAGCCAAAAAACGAGCCGGACTATCGACTTACAAGAAGGTAGTGACTCCAAATCGCGATGATAAACAAAATACGACGGCCAAAGCGCGATCCCGGAGGCCGTACACGACGATGCTGACGAAGTTTGACTGCGTGGTAATGGACGACGAAACCTACGTCAAAGCCGACTACAAGCAGCTTCCGGGACAGGAGTTTTATACGGCAAAAGGAAGGGGAAAGGTAGCAGATATTTTCAAGCTCATAAAACTGTCAAAGTTCGCAAAGAAATATCTGGTTTGGCAAGCCATCTGTACCTGTGGCTTGAAAAGCAGCATTTTCATAGCTTCCGGGACTGTCAACCAAGAAATTTACGTGAAAGAGTGTTTGAATAAACGTCTTCTGCCTTTCCTGAAGAAATACGGTTGTTCCGTACTGTTTTGGCCGGATTTGGCATCTTGCCATTACGGTAAAAAGGCCATGGAGTGGTACGCCGCCAACAACGTGCAGGTGGTTCCCAAGGACAAGAACCCTCCCAACACGCCAGAGCTCCGCCCAATTGAGAAATACTGGGCTATTGTCAAGCGGAATCTAAAGAAGACCAAAAAATTGCTAAGGACGAGCAGCAGGTCAAGGCAAACTGGCTTTCTGCGGCGAAGAAGGTGGACAAGGTGGCTGGCAGGTGTCAAGCGTGAGGCCCGGCAATTCGGATTTGGAAAAGTGAAAGCCTAACTGAATATTTTTCCTGAATTTTATACTAATTGAACTTGACCAAATTTTGACCGTATCACCCTTTAGCTTCGAATACAAAAATAAAATTTTGCTATTTATTATAACTATTTTTAAAAAATATTTTCATTTTAAGCTTTTTTGTTCGAAAATTACGTGGATGGTGTAAAAGAACGAATGGTCCGATTTTAGGCAAGTAAATTATTTTCTGTTTGTACTGGTGGTGGTTTTTGAACTAAAACATAAAAAATTAGCAAATTAAAATTTTGATAATTTTTTAATGTTTTTGGATGTTTCGAACCATTTTAATTTATAAATGACGCCAAATAAATATATCTCTCAATTTGGTTCTCGCAGCATTTTTAGATTGACTATAGAGTATATTGTTGAATAAAAAAATAAAATTCTGCTATTTATGTTGAGAAATATTTTTAAAACATTTTTACTTTTGGAGTAAAAACCCCTCATCTATAAAGGAGGGATATTGGATGAATGAGTTTTTGTCATGTATTGCGTTTTATGCCAGTTTTATTTGGTATTTGTTTTCGATTTAATTTATGTTTGTTATTAACTATTCACCACAAAAATACAATTTTGTGAAAATTAACGTAACGTTAAATATATTGCTAATTCAGCTAATATTTTGTTACAAGTCCTCAAAGTGCCACCAAAATGGATAAAAAGAAAAAATTTCACCTGTTTTACAAACTTTTGATAAAATAACGTTACTTTTTCAAAACTAGCAAAATTTGGGGTTTTCTGTTAGCAAGCAACAAATATAAAACAAAATCAAAGACGGAAATGAAATTCAAAGACATACTTTTTTGTTACAATTCCTCAAAGTACCACCAAGATGGCCAAAAAGAAAAAAAATTTAAAAATTTTACATGCTGCATGGTTGTTATAAATTATAACAGTTAATTCAAAGTAAAGATGTTTTTCTAATTCCATAAAAAATTTAAATCAAAGTTGCAAAATCCTCAAAATAAGTTTTAGCCTATATTTGAAGCGTTTTTATTTTAAATATAAAGATTCTATGTGTTAGTCTTAGGTTAGGTTAGGTTGCTAAGTTCAATAAAAAAATGTTTGAAGCAAAAATGATAAATTCTATAAATTTAAATTTCATTATTTTAAAGAAATTTGTCCTTAATATTGTGCATACTGCGTGTCCCAAAATTTAGGTTGTATAATCTTTCACATTAGGTCAATAGTTATTTGAGTGTAGATATGATGATATATAATTAGACGTAGCCAGATATTATCCTACAGACATTTACATACCTCAGACATTACTCGTAGATCTCGGCCTTTATTGAGCTCAGACCAGATTTAATCCCACTGTAATTAGGTATCTTGTAGTATTATTCTCAGACATATACATGCACAGAAAAACCATGTTTGGACATGGTTGCCGCATCCATTTACTGCTTATCTAGAGCATGTAATTGCCGCGAAAACCATGTATTTTGTCTTTGTAAAAATAGTTTTCGAGCGGAGAAAAATGTATGGTGGCAATAAGCATTTGAATGGTTATCAAATACCGCAAACATGTTCTATCATTTAAATGATAGAATTTGAGACCAATAAATGGTCGGGAAAATCGTGTACCTGACCATTCAATTTTTTTACTTTTTTACAGGGAAAAAAGTATTTTTATAGGTTAAGTATAGATATGTCTAGAACCATTAGATGGCCATAAAGACCATTTACATTTTTTTGTGACCATTTAATTTTTTAACTTTTTTGCAGCAAAAAGAATTTTATAAAAACATTGAGCAGGTACACACGATTTTCATTTTGCGCGTCAGTCGTGTGTTGATTGTTTCTTGGAATGGACGGAGAATACGTATTTACTGTGTTTTGTGTTAATTTATTTATTCATAAGTGGCACGTGGTTTTATGTGAACACAAAAAAGGAAAGTGTAATTGAAAAATATACCTGTTTTTTGTTCTGCATTTTGCTATATGGATCATTTATTTTTATTTGCAGTTACATGATGTCTGCGTTTGTACATTTGATAGGCACGATGTAAATATGGAATAATTATTTATTGTTGACATTGAAATAAAACAGAGTGTGTAAAAATATGTGATGTTTGCTTGCACGACATTATAAATACAAACAAACAATGAATTAGTTTATAAATAAATAAAAACAAATAAATAAAGTTAATTTTGTGTTTTCTTTTCTCAAGTGGCGTCCTTTTTTCGACGATGAAAAAAGTTTTTTCATAAAGATCAAACATTTTAGGTTGTGACCATGTTCTTTTAACTAGAAGAAAAACATTTTGGATGAATACCATAACATTTTAAATCGTGACCATTGTCTTTTCATTCAAACAAAATTCTTTTTATCAATATAATAACATTTTAGATAAGGACAATTATATTTTTCTTAGAACCATGTTCAGTGATCCAACATGGTTGCAGGTTAAAATGTTACATGGTCGCCGCAAAAATAGCTCCTATCATATTATTTTGCTCTTCGAATATGATTGTGATAATCATGTTTCTTCTCTGCGTGTACTACTACACGCAGAGAAGGAATATGATCACCTCAACCATGTTTTGAGAGCAAAATGTTATTTTTGGACGGTGACCATGGAACATTTTTGTCGCAAAAATTTTGTTTTCTCGGCAAACATATACATGGTTGCCGAAGTCAGACATATGCTTTTTGAGAAAATAACATGGTTGCCGCAAACATGTTAAATGTTCTCCGTCCAAAAATAACATTTTGCTCTCGAAACAGGGTTGAGGTGATCATATTCCTTCTCTGGGCGTACACATCGTTGAAAATTTGTCAGCAATCTAATTGATTTAACAAAACGGGTCAAAATTTTAAACAAAATGAAAAAGTGAATATTTTTTTCCATAACCGAAGTTCCACTGCACGTGTATATCGGCTCTAATCATACCAATATCGGCTCTAATCATACAAAATTGCAAAGGGCGACCTATGCCCGTTCATAAATGACGGAAATGGTTCTCTTTGTGTTATCATACAATCAGATATTTTTATCGCTTTGTATGGGAGGTACGAGAAGGAGTGGTCCGATCGGAGCCAACCTTCCCGTTTTTTTCTTAGTTTTGACCATCAATAAGGCCCTACAAAGTTTCGCTTTCCTGCGACGCATCCTTCCATTTTAGTTCATTCATTGTATGCACTGTTAGAAAAATATGTTTTTCATATGTTCTGATATAAACAAAATATGTTTCGGACACAATTTTTAAACACAATATATTTAAGTACAAACATGTAATGTTTCTAAACTAACACTAAATGTTTGGGACACCTATGTTAATATGTTAGAAAATATTATGATTGTACCAAGAATGTTTCATAAAAGTAATATGTGTGAATGTAAACATATATAAACTTACAAATTTCTAGTAAATATATATATATATATATATATATATATATATATATATATATATATATATATATATATATATATATATATATATATATATATATATATATATATATATATATATATATATATATATATATATATATATATATATATATATATATATATATATATATATATATATATATGTGTGTGTGTGTGTGTGTGTGTGTGTGTGTGTGTGTGTGTGTTGTGATATTTTATTCAGAGAGCGACAGAGATAGAGTAAAGAGAAAGAAATAGAGATAGAAACCGGTAGGGTTGACGAAAGATATCAACATAACACAGCGAGAGAATCAAAAGAGATCAATTTCTGTGAAACCGCATGTATGTTTTTTTTTCGGAAAACTGTTTTATGATAAGGCCAACAATTTGATATGCTTAAGTCTAAATATTATTTAATTTGAATGTTAGAAGGAATATTCGGAGTGAAGAGAATAGACATTCGGAACCAAGAGAATAGACATTTGAAAAAAAAACAGCATGCGTTTTCGCCTTGAGAGCAGCATTTTATGTATGTGTGGACATGTGTCTTCTTTATCATTTTGGCATTATGGGCACAATTTTTTTCGTGGTTCGTTAAAAGAAATCGGAACGTACGAGGAATAAGTCAAAATATTCAGGCAAAAGAAATTAAGAAACGGTAGAAAATATACAAAAATTACAAAGGGATCTTCATAAAAATAACGAAAGGGCACTATACTCTTTTTAGAGTTGGGACAGTAAAATGCAAAAAGGAGGAAATAGTGAAAAATTAAACAGTAAAATGTATAAAAACAACGTTTAGTTCCTCTTTATTAATAAGTAGTCCAAGAGGAGTTGACGGAGACCTTCAAATATAAAAGCGGGCATTAAGTTCGAGTTTTGTTTATTTTCTTTAAAATGGATTATTAAAGAAATGTAAAATGCAATTTTAATGTTAGAGCGATAATACCAACTTAATACCGGCCTTAAAAGTAAAAATGAAATTAAGTACAAAACACGATAAGTTGTAAATGCATTTAAAATGGTGTTAAATGCAAGTAAAAAACTGTTCACGGCTAAATAAATGTATGTGTATATTATAAAATTATTTATGTAAGTTTATACTCGACTCAACGTTCTTCTTTTGTTAGAATTTTTGAATTCCGTACAAAATTTCAAACTTTTATACCAAAAACAGTTTATTTTTGCAATAAAAAACAATATTTTATGCAAAAGCTCAGTCCATTTCGTTTATATCAAGCACTGTTCTTTTCTGACTGTAAATCGTTAATAACCCACATTTCGAAGATTCATTAGAAAAATTTAATATAGTATAAATATAAATTTGTAAATAAAAAAATTTTGGTGTTCGGTCTGGGTAGGGATTGAACCCACGGCCCTTTGCATGCAAGGCAGACATGCTAACCACTGCTCCATGTGGCCAACAAATGTATGTTTCTGTTAAATAATATTATGTTTGCATGGGCTCGTGGGCGCTGCTAACTATGCTATATAAATGTAACGTATAACGATAATTTTCTACTGGTGACTATAACAGCTACGTAGCCCAGTGGATAGTGTGTTGGCTTACAAGCTGTATGGTTTCGGTTCGATCCTCCGTTCAGGCGAAAGGTAAAATTTAAAAAATTTATAAAATTGAATAAAAAATAAAAAATTTCGTGGAAGTGAAAATTATGTGAGGGAATGAGCATAATCTTCTTTGGGGAAAATTCTTCCAAGCATATAATATTTTTGGGTCCAAACGCTTCCAAAAATATAATATGTTAACACAAAACAAACATATTAATGTTTCGGCAGTATCCAATAATATATGTGCTTCCTGCAAAATATGTTTGGAACATATGTTAGAGAAGCGATTTTTTTTTTTTTGAGGGTGTGGGATCGAAGCAGATTGCGGTGGCTCCCCAAGTCTATCCTAATATATTCGCTTTTTAAGCGTTTTTCATCATAGCTTAAATGAAGTGAAAAGGATTTTTAAAATAATGTCGTAGTGTTTGTTATTATTTTTAAGTGTTTATCAAGTTGCAGAAACGATCCAATTTAAAGGCGATGGCAATAAAATTGTTGCTTACTTTCAAAGAAAAATATTGTCGAAGTGAAGTTTTATAAGAATCATTTAAATATGGCAATGCAGTTGAGAAATTTAATTTTTCTTTTTGCAACGTTTATTCCTTTTGCAAAAATCAAATAGCCTTTAGTGCCAAAGTGGTTCGAAGAATACAATTAATGTAGATCAAATGAACAGACTTGAATATGTCTGTGTACCAACATCAAATTTAATCTGCAATATGCTACTTAAATTCCCTAAGGACAAGCAATTGATTGCACTTTAACCAATCTTACCATCCAGTAGAAGTGCAAAATAAAGTTGAGAACAAGTCTATGTATGTATTTGGATTTGGTTTGTGTCAGTGTGAATGCGAAACACTTTAAGCCAGTATTCCTTGTGAAATTTGCATTGAAAACTGAAAGTGGAAAAAACACTAAAATTTAAGCAAAATATAAGAGAACTTATCTCTGGATTAGAGAAACAACAAACTTGTATCACTTCCCTACAAATTATCAATTGGAAACTGTTTACAATCATTGTTCATTTTTCACCACATCCAGGGATCTTGTATTCACTGTTTTGCACATGTCATGAATTCTTTTGAAGTCTTTGGAAGCCTTTAAGTTAAAAATTAGAAAAACAAAAACGAAAATAAATTTATGAAAAAGTTTGCAAAATTAATTGTATCAGCAAAGAATAGCAAGCCAATAAAAAAATAAACAAAACAATGAAAATATATATATAAAAAAATTCACCTCAGCGGAAATTTGAACCTGTGTCGTTTTTTTCTCTTCCATCGATGTTATTTTGAAAAAATTTGATCAGAATTATCCCATGGTTGTCGGAGATATATAAAGGCTGCGCCAACTTAACACATATTCAAGGAAATTGAATCATTTTCATACCTAAATGGGGAAATCCTTTCACTCGAGTGCGAAGGATTCCCGACCAATCAGCTTATCCTCATTCCTTCTTAAGACTCTGTAGATTTAGCATGCTTACTCGAAAGGCAGGTCTACTGAGACCGCATTGCATGAACTAGTCAGTTTTATTGAAAGCTCACTATATGTCAATGAATACACAATTGTGGCTTTTCTATACAACGTCCATTGGAGTTCGATATTAAATGGATTGACAACACTGAACGATTATCTAGGGATACTTAGGCTATTAAACGAAGACATGTATTTCAGCCACACTAGGTCATGCAAACTTTCCAAGGTATGAGGAGGAGTTCTATTTATGGGGCTATACCAAAACATGGACCGATACTCACCATTTTTCGCACACCTCTTATGGTCGTAAAGATTATAAAGATTAACTAAATTCGGGTCTCCCACAAAATAGTTCAGAATTTCTTAAAATTTGTAAATTTTACCAGTAATGAACCCCTCATGAACTTCGTATGGTACTAAAGATATTTTTGCAATTTTTAACTCCAATTTTTTCCTTCAAACTTCGAAATTTTCTTTAAATAGTGAAAAAAATGAATTATGTCTAACATGTATATAGGAACATAAACCTATATACACTCAAAAGAAGTGAACCCTCTATTTCACTAAAGCCAATTTAACTTTAACAATTTTAGTTCATGTAATTATTATGAGAAAGTCTCCTTTACTCTAATAATTTTTTGCGTACGTTTGTTAAACGAACTAGAAAACGGGGACAATTATACACAAATTTAGAATACAGATTCACTAATTTCGTACTTCTCACAAAATAGTTCATTATGTCTTTAAATTTGTAAATTTTACTACAAATGCGCACATCGCGAACATTTTCTTTATCATTTAAAAAAAAAATTAATTATGTCTATTAAATTTTCTTGAATTTGTCAAAAAATATTTACTTATTTTTGCGATATCGGTGTGATGTCCGCGTTTGTAATACTGGTTAGTTAAAATTTTCTAAAAATAATCTAGATTTTCTAAAATTAACCCTCTAATGCCCAATCCCGCCTTTAGGCGGGCATCATTAAGTAAGGAAGTTTTTAGTAAAGCACACCTTAAGACAACAAAAAATGGGTAAAAAAAATAGAAAATATAGTAGAAACTGCTCAAGAAGCTTTGCAGAATATACTGTATTTTACCGTATAAATTTTTCTTTCTTAGTCTTCTTGCTTTTGTTTCGTTAATATTTTAAAAGATAGCAAAAATATTGTGGGGTTAACCAAAGGTTAACCAAATTTTTCATCCTAGGGGGGTCACTGTTTTTTTTAGTGTATATAGTACCCAACAAATTTGAATAATTTCACATGGTATCGGAAATGAAGATCTACGTGGTGCACGGTATAATATAGCCGGCTCCGCCCGACTTTAAACTTTCCTTATTTTTTTTTTTTAATTTTCGTGTGAACTAAATATTGAGGTACATTACTCTCCACCTTTCCAACTCATCCACTGTAATAACATCTGCTATGTTAGTAGAGCAAAGTAAAAACCAGGAGTGGTGTCCGGTAAACCAAACCATTTCTCGAGCAACAGAATTTCCATTGTCCTGTATGCGAAATGCAAAGGCGTGTAAAATTTCGTCCCTGTGTAAGTCCACTCGTTTCAGACATTGTTGCAATACCTTAAACCTCCTCTAAAAATTCGCTTCCCTTTACACCTTTTCCACTCTGCATACAAAATTGAGTTTCATGTACGAAAAGAGCTTCAGTCTATTTCACCAGCTTTTTGTTTTGCTTTTTTTTTGTTTGATTTTTTGCATGCATTCTTTGCGTAGGAGGTCGTCGCTACATCGAAATAAAATTTTGTAGTTTATGTGTGCAACAACAAAACGTGATTACAACGCAAATGTTTGCATTGAATATCACCAGGGAGCGTGCCATGGAGTATAAAAAACCAAATACGATTCAGTGGTTTTAAGGAGAAACAAAAAAAAAAACAACGAAAATAACTTTAAAAATTTTAGCAGAGTAATCAAATGAGAAGAAAAAACCAAAAATATTTTGTCGCCGCCACAAAAAAATTTATAAAGAAACAACATCCAAGCATCCACAAAAGTCTGACGGCACAATAACAACAAAGCAAAGGAAGATTGAAATTTATTGGTATTGTAATGGATTATTTGAGTCTCTTTTTTATTAGATAATATCCTGCTGATATTAAGAAACATTATCTTTTAATCTCTTAAGGCTTTCTTCACACATAAAATTATTAAGCCCTCTTTTATGAAGAAACGGTGGGGGGTTTGTATTCCACTTTGGCCGAGGCGTTGTCGCGTGGTTCCACCTGCTGGCGTGGTTGGCGTAAGGTGTCAATTTCATTTATTAACATAATCACCGGCATGATTATAATTATCTTAACGGTCGTTAAATTTATTTTCATTATTTTGAAATTAATTCCATCTGCAGCGTTGGAGAACAATGGAATTGCCCTCAAAATTTTTATCTTTTGACTTCCATCACAATGTACAGGTGACAAGGCTGGTGTGTCTGGGTGTGTGGGCTGGGTGAGTGTCACTTTAGTAAGTGGAAGACCACAAAGTAGATTTGGTCAGAAAGGAAATATACATCATCCATTTAGGATTAGGCTTATCATGGTGAATCTGGCCTTGGGTAGTTTCTTTGTCCCACAAAAGAATGAGGTGAAAAGTGTCCAGAAAATAAGATATAATTTGTTGTTGATGTTGTTGTAGTTGTAGTTGTTATTAGCCAGGTACAATTTTATTCTTGATAGGACATGATAAGTATCTTCTAACATTTGCCTTCCAATTTCGTTTAACATCTCAATATGATTGTATGTATGATGGGACAACCTTGTAGTTTGATCTAATTAAGAATTTTCCACGTTATTTGGCATAGAGGACAACTGTAAGCAAAGGCTTCAAATATAAGGTGTGGGGATTAGACATCCCAGCAAAAACATTTGGAAGTTCTTCCAAAGGCACAATTTTAAATACACTCCCAATGATGTTCTTTATTTTGCACTCCCAATGATGTTCTTTATTTTAACTACCCAGGAAGTCCATTTAATTCAATTTTTTATAACTTGGTTTTTTCATACTTTTTGTCGAAAAAAATGCTAAATCCAATCTGAAAAAATTGTGCATTTTTGAAAATATTTGAGATCAAACGTTTCCGACAAGCGTTAGAATCCATTAAAAATTATAAAAATTATTTATTTGACAAAATATCACAGATTTTGTTAATTTAAATCCAAAACATTGAATTCGGATCACACCTAAAGAAGTGATGCAAATTCAGTGCAACGGCTGTTGAAATGGGGAACTTCCGTCCTATGACAAGCCCATGTTAAATTCATCACGTCAATTTTGCATCACTTCCGGATCCAAAAAGAACATTTTCATTACTTTTTTGGCGACGTTGTTTTTGCTGGGATATTCTAAGTATGCTAATTTTTAAAGAAATAATTTTCAAATCCCATAACAAGAACTGATCTATGTGTAACGTTTAAACAGACAACCACACAGTAGGAAGTTACTAAATTAACTCGTAAACTCTCGGCCAAAAATTTGATATATATGAACCCTGCGGTGGCATACTTAGAAAACATTTAATTTAAGTAGAGAACAAAAAATCTGAGACAAATCTGAATTTTAGTAAAAAAGTAACACAACGGTTGAAAAAAATACATCATTAAACTTATGCTTAATTTGACTTACTTTTAAGTGGTTTGATTAAAGTTTCTTTCTCCATAATTTCCAAAATCCACACTGAAAAAAAGTGAACTGTTTTATAGGAAGAATGAACTGCCTCGCACGAAAATTGAACTAAATTTTACTCCACATTTTGAGATTTCCACAAAGCGTTGTAAAAACCAAGAAATTGAAATGCCCTGTTATACTTTTTAACTGCAGTTCACGAAATTACATCATCTCATAGAAGAAAAAATTAACTAAAAGTAAAGAAGAAAATCATTGGCGCCAAATCATGACCATTTTAACTATACAGTAGGGAGCCACCGAGGTGCAATGGTTAGTATGCCCGCCTTGCATACACAAGGTCGTGGGTTCGATTCCTGCTTCGACCGAACACCAAAAAGTTTTTCAGCGGTGGATTATCCCACCTCAGTAATGCTGGTGACATTTCTGAGGGTTTCAAAGCTTCTCTAAGTGGTTTCACTAGAATGTGGAACGCCGTTCGGACTCGGCTATAAAAAGGAGGTCCCTTGTCATTGAGCTTAACATGGAATCGGGCAGCACTCAGTGATAAGAGAGAAGTTCACCACTGTGGTATCACAATGGACTGAATAGTCTAAGTGAGCCTGATACATCGGACTGCCACATAACCTAACCTAACCTAACCTAACTATACAGTAGTTCATTCTTACTATTTTTGGGAATAGTACGAAAATCTTATTTTGCTTTAGTTCATATGTAACTTTATACTCACGTTTAGTTCATAACATTTTTGAGACATACTTAAAAAAAGTAAGATTTCATTAAGCTGTGGAAAATTTCGAAAAAAATAATAAAATGTAACTAAATACAAGCAAATCAATTTTTTCCAATAAAAAAAGTTAAATTTAGTGTTAGATTAACTACGGAAATTTTTTTCTGTGCAACTCAACTTTTCTTATACCAAGTATGTCCCAATTCTTTGGACGGGTGTCATTAATTTAAATTTAAGATTTTCGTATGATTCCCCAAAAGAGTGGGTACTATTGCACAGCAAATATGTTCATTTTGCCAATTCGTTTGTAACACATCGACTTCATGCAGTAGCCGATCTTATTCAAATTTAGCACAGGGTAATACTTTGTAACACCCTCTGGATTTGAAAAATATTTGGTATATTTAGATAAAACTCCCTTAAATATATACCGCTTAATTTTCTTAAACACGTACACAGATGGAGTGTGAAGCATCAACCACGTCGTAAGAGATTTATGTTTATCTCCCTAACTGACCGCCCATATACTGACGTCAGCATATACAAATGGGGTGGTTGAGGGTATTATATAGTCTGCCGATATTCTTCTTTACTCACATATCTTTTCTGTGTACTTACGAATGGGACATTCTTTTATACACAGAAAAAAATCCGTAATTAAACTAACGCTAAATTTAGCTTAATTTTATTGAAAAAAAATTATTTGTTAGTAGTTAAATTTTATTACTTTTTGCGAAATGTTCCACAGCCCAATGAAATTTTCGTTTTTTTAAGTATGTCTCAAATATTTTATGAACTAAACGTGAGTATAAAGTTCGATGACCGTACACCTAAGTTCAATATGAACTAAAGCAAATGAAAATTTTCGTACGATTCCCAAAAAGAGTAAGAATGAACTATTGTATGGTTAAAATGATCATGATTTGGCGCCAATGATTTTCCTCGTAACTTTTAGTTAATATTTTATTCTATTATAGGATGTAATTTCGTGAATTGTAGTTAAAAAGTACAACAGGGCATTAAAATTTCCTGGTTTTAACAACGCTTTGGGGAAATCTCAAAATGTGTAGCAAAATTTAGTTCAATTTTCGTACGAATTAGTTTATTCTTCCTTTAAAACGGTTTACTTTTTTCGGTATGAACATGGACGGCGGAAGTGCGTAGGCAGTTGAATGTTAGAGTCGATGGCGAAATAATTCCGACAGTAAACTACCCGAAGATACTCGGGGTAACATTCGACAGCCTTTTCAGATCATCTGCCCATTCCACTGCAATATGTAATAAGATCCGCGGTAGAAACAAGGTCCTCAAGTCACTTGCCGGCAGTACTTGGGGTGCGGACAAAGAAACCTTTTTAACTACTTATAAGGCAATTGGCAGGTCAGTGGTAAACTATGCAGCTCCAGTGTGGATATCGCAGACTAGTGACACGAAGTGGAATACCATACAGATCAGCTAGAACGCTGCCCTTAGAACTGCAACTGGGTGTCTCCGCAGCACACACCTGGATCACCTTTATGTGGAGACAAAGATCATCCCTGTGCGAAAACACAATTACATGTTGTCAAAGCAGTATCTCCTGGGTTGTTATCGCAGTAATCATCCAAACAACCATCTCATGGATACACAACCACCACCCAGGAACATAAGGGTTGATATACATCATCTAGAGCGCTAGATCCAGCGTTACAAAAGAGAGCCTGTAGATCAAGCAGCGTACCAGGCAAGTTTGAACATGATTCATGAGGATACTGTAGATGAAGCGGTGAGAAGCTACTAAGTTAATCCTGTTCTCGGAGTCCGTCCACCGCCCATAGCACCGGAGGAAAGAGACCTCCCACGGCAGACTAGGGTAGTTTTAGCCCAATTAAGATCAGGCAAGTGCAGCCGCCTCAATTCCTACTTATCAGTGATTGATAGCAGCGTAGCTGACGTATGTCCAATTTGCAACCAAGGGCCACACGACGCGCGTCATCTTTTCTCTTGCCCTGCTAATCCAACCCGACTTACCACCAGATCACTCTGGACGCACCCCACCTTAGTCGCAGAGTTCCTCGATCTGGCCACAAGCTGAAGTTCCAGTGCGTATAAAATAAAAATGGACAAAGTCACAATAAACTATTACAACAACAAATGCACACATAACGCCGATATCACAAAAATAAGTAAATATTTTCGACAAATTCAAGAAAATTTATTATACATAATACATTTTTTCACTTGTTAAAGAAAATTTTGTAGTTTGAAGGAAAAAAATGGAGTTCAAAATTGCAAGAATGGCTTTAGTGCCATACGAAGTTCAAGATGTAAAGTAAAATTTACAAATTTAATTAACTATTTTATGAGAAGTACGAATTTAGTAAACCTTTATGCTTTATCTATATATATAAAATTCAATCTATGTTTGTTTATTTGTTTGTTTGTTTGTATGTTCCGAGTTTCTTTGCGAACTTTGACAGTTTTATGTGCTTGAAAATATCTGCTACCTTTCCCCTTCCTTTTGCCGTATAAAACTCCTGTCCCGGAAGCTGCTTGTAGTCGGCTTTGACGTAGGTTTCGTCGTCTATTACCACGCAGTCAAACTTCGTCAGCATCGTCGTGTACGGCCTCCGGGATCGCGCTTTGGCCGTCGTATTTTGTTTATCATCGCGATTTGGGGTCACTACCTTCTTGTAAGTCGATATTCCGGCTGGTTTTTTGGCTCGATGCACGGTTGTAGACGATACACCCAGCTTATTTGCGGCATCTCGGAGAGAGAGGTTAGGGTTTCGTTTGAAACTACCGGCAACTCTCTTTGTCGTCGCAGCGGCTTCCGGTTTTCGATTTCCCCCCGATCCAGACTTCCTGGCTGTCTACAAACGTTCCCTGAACACTTTAATTACATTTGTAACGGTTGATTTGGCAACTTTTAGCGATTTTGCCAGCTTTGCGTGCGAGTAGCTCGCGATGCGCGAGCAAAATTTTGATACGCTGCTCTTCTTGCTTGGCATTTTGACAACTGAAGAGTGAATTCCAAAATCAAAATAGGAGCAACATTCTACACACACACACCTTCAAAATGAGGGGTGTTCAGGTTTTTTAAATGCAAAATTGAAAGAAATACGTCAAGTTTATATTGACCAAATTTTGACCGTATCACCCTTTATTTGGGCAATTCGGGCGATATTTCCACAAGTCGTAGGTTTATTGAAAATTCGACCATTCTGTGGAAAGTTTGGCATTACAGTGTAGGATATGACTATGATATGGGGAAATCATCATAGAATTTTGTGTAAAATGTATGTATTTTGGCCATATTAGATCAAGATGACACACTTAAATAGCATATTAACAGCTTGTTTCTGTATGTCGAACGAGCTCTATGGATCGACTAAAATGCATAGAAACAGCTGATTTTTGGTTATAAATTCAGCTGTTTGTTTCCATTTCAGTCGATCGATAGAGCCCGTTCGATATACAGAAACAGGCTTTAAATGTATTCTATGTGGAAACTATCCAATAAATTGGAGGAAACTCCCATTGAAAATGGGTCTAAAATATGAAACATTCTACCATATTTCCCCTACTCTGGCGTACATATATATGGGAACTATATCTAAATATGAACCGATTTTGACCAAATTAGATATGCATAGTTAGAATAATAATCCTGCTATCTCAGTAAAAACATAAATGGGAGAATAATTTTGGACTCCGTGGTCATATGGGTGTCAATCGGCCGATAGATATATATGGGAGCTATTCAACCAAAATCAGCACGCTTAACTATACTACTAATACGTACTCCTTGTGCAAAACTTGAAGCAAATCAGGGCAAACCTCTTGCTTTTGAGTCTAAATCGGGCGAATTTCGCTGCATGGTGGCTTAATTTACCACCACACTTGAAATTCGTAATGGGTACTGAAGTTAAATATGCGTTTATTTTTATTTGCTTTTTTTCGACAAAACACCATGACTCGAAATATGTTGTTTTGTCAAAAGTAAAGATGCGCCTTCAATAACTAGACACAACATAAAATTTTTGAAAAATTTTCCTATCTCGACTTATGGAGTTTTGTCATAAGTCCACAAATATTATCTATCCGTTTTCAATTTCCATCATTCATCCGTTGGACGGACACACTTTGCTAAATCGACTCAGAAGTAATGCCGTTTAACACGAGAAATGCTTTATGTCATGCTTTATGCCATAAGTGGACACCTTCCAAATGTTGAAAATTTTTAAGAAGTTGTTGGTATCCCCTTCTAAGATTTTTCTCAATATGTGTTTCCTTACATCCAAATTTTTTAAAATATAGTGTCAATGTAGAAGTTTTCCAGAGAGCTTCATGTGCCAACTCCTAACTATTTTATTGAAATTCATCAAATCGAATGCCATTGCCTCTAAAACCTGCCTCTTTAAACAAACAATCAAACAAAGAACTCCAATTGTGGTGACCATTTTCCGGTATTTAGAAAAAATACAAATGAAATAAAATCATCAGCATCAATACAAACACGTTTTAAGCCAAGTTATTTCATCTGTCTTTTGCCAGTATTTTCCATTAACACCACTCCATTGAAATCTCTTTGGCATAGCAAAAATAAAAAAGGTCTTTCAACAGATTCGCTGGGTGGGGGACATTTGCAGCAGTCGAAGCGTAAGGAGAGGTTGAATTTAAAGTTGTCGCATCCTCCACCTAAGAGCAGAAAATCAACATTGCAAAATATGCGGAAAACATACAACACAAAGTACCTTTTTACGCGATGGATTAACGATAGTCCACCCACACCAAAAACGTTCACCGAAAAAAGGAAACCATAGAAAAGGACACCGTGTAGCATAGCACCTGATAAATCGCTGAAAGAAAGTGTATAGAATAGAGTGGGAGTTTCACTGACAAACGAATAAATGGAAAACATGGAAATCTTCAGCCATACCATCAGTCAGTCAGTCAGACATCCTCACCCAAAACAAAATGGTGGGAACAAGGACAAACTCAAAGCAAAAACTTTGACTGCAAGCGAATGAAGAACGACATGACTTTATGCTAATCCAAGTTCTATAGTATAATCACATTTTTTTTAACATCTTCAGTGTGGGAAAAAGTTTATTTTACCTCACGCTTGTTGAGGAAGCTCAATAAGCTTTAAGGACATAAACGTGTAGTCTGGACAACAAACAAATTTACCTTTGCCATCTGA
Source organism: Haematobia irritans (assembly GCF_050003625.1). Lineage (NCBI taxonomy): Eukaryota > Metazoa > Arthropoda > Insecta > Diptera > Muscidae > Haematobia > Haematobia irritans. The sequence goes on along the minus strand of NC_134397.1, from coordinate 89,356,575 downwards.
ATCGGGAAAACAGGATTAATGGCTGTTTCGTTTTGAGGTCGAGAGAACTTGGATAGCAACTTGAAAGCAATGATCCTGGCTAAAAGCTGAGAGCCACAATGCTGGGATTCGGCTCATCAGTAAATTTGCCCAAACACCAAAAAGTCATTTTGAAATGGGTAAAATCTGGTCACATTTCCCAATGGTTCAAAACATCACTAAGTGGTTTCACACACCGTTCGTCCGAGCAGGCTATTCATTATCACAAAATTAGATTAGATTAGATTGTTACGGATTACGTTCGTCAGAAACTATATATAGTGGTTTTCCATGGAATGGGATTCCGGTAATTTGCCATATTTTCAGTCCCGCTTTTCTGGTACGGGAAATCCCGGGATTAGTTCCTTATATAAAATATAAGTCTCAATACTGCAAAAAAAAGATTTCTGGCATCATTCAGTTAATTGAGTCTAAATATATAGTAATGCATTAAATAATGTTATTGTTTTTGTATTTTGGTTTATATAAAAGAAACTATGAAAACGAAATAGAGTAAAATCTAACCTTATACGATATACTTGAAATTTTCGGTGAACGTGCGTCAGTAAATTAGTATTGGGTAAGTGATTTTTGGATATGGGGTCTAGGAGGAGTTAATCTTCCTCCTTACCCGATTTTTGGAAAATTTAAAGTTTTCTGCCTGAATTTATTTTGATAATTGGTTGATAGTTTTGCTGCAAGTAGAGGATGCTGATGAGGAATGTGGTAATTCCGAAACGTGCAGCCATCCAACCATCTTGCAGTCTATAAGGCTTTGGCAAAATAAATTTGACAAACATTCTTTTCCTCTGTTGGTTAAGCTACACTTGTAGTTTAGTCAATGTATGGTTTTAAGATGGAATAAAAAACAACAACAATGTTTTCAAATTTTCTTGAAATTTTCCTTACTTACTTCAAATTTACTGGGAACGATAAAGAAGGCGGTGCCTCCTTCAAAAAGTCAGGTGTAGGTACCTTCCCAACAATTTTTTTTAAATTATATACCGCATTCAATTGAATTTCCAGCGTGGTTTGTCAAGGGGAGGTACCTTCTCATGAACATATCGCAGAATTAAGATTCCTATTTCTTCCGTATACAAAAAATCTATATTTCTTGTCAAATAAATCTCAGAAAGTAAATATTTAAAAATTCTTCACAAATATGCATAAAATGTCGGGTACGAGGAAGATGTTTTTCCCGAACGTATACCGGAAAATAGGTTTGGTTAGGTGGCATATCAGGCTCACTTATACTATTCAGTCCATTGTAATACCACATTGGTGAACTTCTCTCTTATCAATGAGTGCCAGAGAATGAAGCCGCCGATTTTAGGCGCCGCCGACCAGTTTTTGCCAGTCGAAGCCGCCGACTCATCTCGACTCAAAATTAGCCGCCAATTAATCAAAAATATTGATGTAAATCACAAAATTTTTTTAATCATTTTTGTATTTTTGTTAAAATGTTTAACTTTCCACCCAAAATCAGCCAGTATCAAGTTGCTATAATAATTTTGCAAAAATTTAGCTCATGAAATTTGAATGAAATGTAAATGTGATTGTAAGATTGGCTGACAACTAATCTCATTACCATTCGGATAACTTAAAATTGATTGAATATAAATATATATATATATATATATATATATATATATATATATATATATATATATATATATATATATATATATATATATATATATATATATATATATATATATATATATATATATATATATATATATATATATATATATATATATATATATATATATATATATATATATATATATATATATATATATATATATATATATATATATATATATATATATATATATATATATATATATATATATATATATATATATATATATATATATATATATGTATATATATATGTGTGTGTGTGCGTGTGTGTATATATCTATATCTGAACCGATTTCCAAATTTGGCATGCATAGCAACAATGCTGATTCTACCCCTGTGCAAAATTTTATATAAATCGGATTACAACTTTGACCTCCGTGGTCATATGAGTGAAAATCGGTGGAAAGATATATATGGCAGCTATATCTAAATCTGATTTCATTTAAATTTGACATGTAATACCACATTGGTGAACTTCATGTTAATTCTACTCTCTGTGCAAAATTTCAACTAAATCGGATTACAAATCTTACCTCTTCTTTCATATGAGTGTAAATCGGACGAAAGATATATATGGGAGCTATATCTAAAACGGAACCGATTTCATCGAAAATCAGTAGGATTCCATTCTGATCCTAAACACAAACTTGTGCCAAATTTAAAGTCGATTGGACTAGAATTTGATTACAAAACTTGGCAATATTGTTCAGGGGCCGGGCCTGAACAATATTGCCAATGTCACCATATGTCTATCTCGTTTCCTTCTGGGTGTTACAAACATTTACCCTGTCTTAAAAACCCCTGTTCCACAGCGTGGCGCGGGATAAAAAAATCAGGGTTCCCACACAGGTAGAAAAGGTTTCGTTATATTAACGAAATGTGTCATTAAAATTGAGCCAATGAAACAAATTCGTTAATATAACGAAATTTTTCGTTACCATAATGAATATTCTGTTAGTCAACGATAATTTTCGTACTATTAACGAATATTTTCATTGTCTTAATGAAAATGTTTCGTTATATCAATGAAAAATTTTCGTTGGCTCAATTTTAATGAAATTTTCTTTGTGTGCATATTGATTTCATAACCTCGTCCTACGTCTTCTGTAAATTTGAAGTTAATCGGAGAAGTTACGTTTTTTCACTGTACTTAAAAAAATTGAAATATAAAGCTGATCATTGTCCAGACACCACCCCCAACTTTACAACAAAATTTCACGCAAACCGGAGAACTTAAGTCCGATTTTCGTAAAGTCGATATTTGGTTCTCCAAAAAATATGTCAGCCTTTATTAATTTGTTTTTCCATCATGTAATAGAGGCAATAAACTTCCTTACAGCGAAAAGCAAATAGTAAACAATTATTGCATGACTCACATTTCGTTTGGGAGGAAGAAATTATTTTTTGCGTGTACGTAAGTTTTATCATTTTTTTGCAAATTCAATAGCTGGACAATTATGTGTTGCAACATTACAACCGATAGCTTTTACACCAGTAAAGGGTGATGGTTAGGTTAGGTTAGGTTAAAGTGGCAGCCCGATTAAGATTCAGGCTCACTTAGACTATTCAGTTCATTGTGATACCACATTAACTAAAAGTACCTATTACATATGGGCACTTCTAGTTTTAACCGCTGAACCTTCTTGATTATTTTTCTTTGTTGAACCAACCAGATTGTTCCAAAAACATTAGCAGACTGCTTAAGTTAACGTTTTCCAGATCCGCCATTAATCTGAAGCTATATGCTCCTAAAAGTTGCTTGCGCTTTGCACAAAATGCAGGACACTCACACAAGAGGTGTTTAATTGATTCTTTTTCCTCCGCATCATGACAGCTCATACAATAGTCATTATACTTCGCACCTATAGTTTTTGCAAATTCGCCTATCAGGCAGCGACCCGTTATAGCAGATAGCAGGAGTGATATCTGACGTCTCGAGAACATTAGCATATCTAGTGTGCGGTTTAAGTTGAAATGGGCCATATTTGCTTGGTGTCGTTACAACCCTTGCAATTCTCCCATCGAACATTTGCCATCATAACAGCCTTCTCACGCAGCATGAGCTTGCAGGTAGCTAGGGGCATACCAACAAATTCTAGTTCCCCTGGAATATGTAAGGTAGTCCCTAGCCTTGCCAACTCATCCGCTTCGCAGTTCCCCGGTATGTTCCTATGGCCAGGCACCCATATTAGGTGAATATTGTACTGCTCAGCCATCTCATTGAGAGATTTGCGGCAATCGATGGCAGTTTTCGAGTTGAGGAACACAGAGTCCAAGGATTTTATTGCAGGTTGACTGTCTGAGTATATATTAATGCCCACATTTTTTGGAACATTACTTCTCAGCCAATTCGTCACCTCTCTTATTGCTAATATTTCAGCCTGAAAAACACTACAGTGATTAGGTAATCTTTTCGCTATTTGAAGTCCCAGATCATTAGAATATACTCCGAAACCCACTTGTCCATCCTATTTGGAGCCATCAGTGTAGAAATCTATATATTGTTTATTCCTCGGGGTCTGTGTGCACCACGCCTCACTGTTGGGGATTAGAGTCTCAAACTTTTTGTCGAAAAGTGGACTCGCCAAAGTGTAATCCACTACGTTAGGCACATCTGACATTATTTTGAGGACAGAACTGTGACCGTAACCATTTTCCGACCACAGCGATAATTCGCGCAACAGTATTTATGACAGCTATGTCATATATATTTATTACCGACCATAATTGGCGTGTTTATCAACCGATGTTCTTCACATTCCGTATATCCGAATATTTGATGAGTCTCAAAAAACTTGCAAAATATCAGCCAAATTGGTTCAGATTTAGATATAGCTCCCATAGATATCTTTCGTCCAATTTAGACTCATATGACAATAAAGGCCAAAGTTTACTACCGATTTAATAGTATCGGTAAGTCTGCAAAATTTTGTTGAAATCGGTTTAGATTTAGATATATCTCCCATATATATCTTTCGCCCGATTTACACTCATATGACTACGGGGGCCGAAGTTATACTCCCATTTACGTGAAATTTTGCAGAGATTTCAGAATTATTATTCCACAGAGAATATATTATTTAATATGATATTTAAGTGTGCCAAGTTTGATCTAATTTGGTTCAGATTTAGATAAAGCCTCCATATATTCGTTTTTCCGGTTTATACAAATATGGCCAAAATTTCCACACTTTACACAAAATTGCGTGATAATTTCCCCATATCTTAGTCATATCCTACACACTGTAATGCCAGAATTTTCACAGAACGGTTGAGTTTTAAATAAGGCCCCAAGTCGCCCGACTTGACCAAATAATATATCACAACCCACACTTGACTACATGTCTTGGCGAGATCTAACCAATATCCTTGTAAAATCGCCACTGATGAATAGCAAAAATTGTAAATATTACTAAAATTGTCCTACACACAAAGAAAATTTCATTAAAAGTCAGCCAACGAAAAATTTTCATTGATATAACGAAACGTTTTCATTAATACAATGAAAATATTCGTTAATAGGACGAAACGTTACGTTGAGTTTTCTGCAAATCAATGTATTAACGAAAAAATTCGTTGTATTAACGTATTTGTTTCATAGGCTGATTTTTAACGACACATTTCGTTAATATAACGAAACTTTTTCGATCGAAATTTCTCGAATACATATGTATCGCCCGATAAATCATAAAGGCTCTTTTGTACAATTGCATTAAAATTTCTCTTGCTTCATATTTCCCATATTTTTATACAATTCACCACTACTGTGGTACAGGGTATAATAAGTTTGTGCATTTGTATGTAACGCCGAGAAGGAATAATCATAGACCAACCTTTTAGTATACGGATCGGCTTAGAATTAAATTCTGAGTCGATTTAACGATGTCCGTCTGTTGATGTATTTTTGAGTGCAAAGTCCAGCTTGCAGTTTAAGTGCAATCGACCTCAAATTTGGCATAGGGTCCTTTTTCGGCTTAAAGACGATCCCTATTGATTTTGGAAAAATCGGTTCAGATTTATATATAGCTGTCATATATATTTATAACCGATCTGGTCATAAATGACGTATTTATCAACCGATCTTCTTCCAATTTCGTATAATCGAATATTTTGTGAGTCTCGTAAATTTTCCAAAATATCAGTCAAATCGGTTAAGATTCAGATATAGCTCTCATATAGCTTTCGCCCGATTTACACTCCTATGGTCCAAGAGGCCAAAGTTTTACTTCGAGTTACGTAACATTTTGCACAGGGAGTAGAATTAACGTTATAAATACGCGTACCGAATTTGGTAGAAATCGGTTCAGATTTAGATATAGCTCCCATATATATCTGTCGTCCGATTTACAGATATGACCACCGTAGATAAAAATTTTTCTCCGATTTACTTAAAATTGTGGACAGGGAATGGAAATATGATTTTTACTATGCATGCCAAATTTAGATTAAATTGGTTCAGATGTTGATATATCTACACTGAAAGAAGAGTTTTCTTTTCCGATGAACGAAATTTTAGACCAGCAAAGTTTTCTTTTGTCACAAAGAAATTTTCTTTAAAAGCAAATAAAAAACTTTAGAGGCAATCGTTGAATCTCTTATTATAAATCCGCGTTTATTTGCTCTAAAAGAAAATCCTGTGTAAGAAAGGAGAATTTCGTTTGTCTAAAATTTCATTCCGGAGGAAAGTATTTTTTCTGTAGGTGTACCAGGGGTCAAAATTTCACTCCGATTTACTAGAAGTTTTGCACAGACAGTAGGACTAACATTCTTGCAACGCATGCCAAATTTTGTTAAAATCGGTTCAGATTTGGATATAACTCCCATATATATATAGATTCATAACACCACGGAGGCCAAAGTTTCATTTCGAAAATTTTGATGTTTTGCACTGAGAGTTCAATTAAAATTTTAGCAACGTGTGCCAAATTGTATCCAAATCGACTCAGAATTCGACAAAGCCCCCATATAGTTGTTCTTCCGATTTTATCAAATATGGCCAAAATACCCACATATTCCTTGTAAAATCACTGTTAAGTCGAAAACTCGCAAAAATGATTCAAATGTACCTATACTCTAAATCGTATATATCGACTAGAGGTGTGCACGTGACACGAAATTGTCGTGACTCACGAAAATTTTCGTGATTCGTGCGTGAGTCGTGAGTCACGCTCATGACAACAGCGTGAGTGTGCGTGAGCGTGATTAACAAAACAAAATGTCGTGCGTGAGCGTGAGTCACGAAAATAATATCTTCGTGAGTGTGCGTGACTAACGAATTACAATAATCCTGCTCACCAACATAAAACGCTTAAGAGTTAAATTCAATTACAATTCTAGTGACACCTGAGATGTTAAGAGTTTAATAACACTCTCGATTTTAATAATGCTCATGTTTTCAGACACTTCGGTAAGGTAAATTAATTATAAAATTATTCGTGAGTCACGATATTTTTCGTGATTCACGGTATTTTTCGTGAGTCACGGTATTTTTTGTGAGTCACGACGTTTTCGTGCGTGAGTGTGCGTGAATATAAATTTTCTTTTCGTGAGTGTGCGTGTGTGTGAGTCCTACCAAAAAATATCGTGCGTGAGTGTGCGTGAGTATGATTTTTCTGTCGTGAGTGTGCGTGAGCGTGAGTAAACTATTACTCACGTGCACACCTCTAATATCGACCTATAAATCATAAATGAAGATTTACGAAATTTTATGAAATTTAAATATTTCCAACTTTTTTATACCCTCCATCATAGGATGGGGGTATATTAACTTTGTCATTCCGTTTGTAACACATCGAAATATTGCTCTAAGACCCCATAAAGTATATATATTCTGGGTCGTGATGAAATTCTGAGTCGATCTAAGCATGTCCGTCCGTCCGTCCGTCCGTCTGTTGAAATCACGCTAACTTCCGAACGAAACAAGCTATCGACTTGAAACTTGGCACAAGTAGTTGTTATCGCTGTAGGTCGGATGGTATTGAAAATGTCCACATATCGTCCATATCGGTCCACTTTTACGTATAGCCCCCATATAAATGGACCCTCAGATTTGGCTTGTGGAGCCTCTAACAGAAGCATATTTCATCCGATCCGGCTGAAATTTGGTACATGGTGTTGGTATATAGTCTCTAATAACCATGCAAAAATTGGTCCATATTGGTCCATAATTATATATAGCCCCCATATAAACCGATCCCCAGATTTGGCTTGTGGAGCCTCTAAGAGAAGCATATTTAGTCCGATCCGGCTAAAATTTGGTACATGGTGTTAGTATATGGTCTCTAACAATCATGCAAAAATTGGTCGACATCGGTCCATAATTATATACAGCCCCCATATAAACGGATCTCCAGATTTGGATTGCGAAGCATCAACGAGAAGCAAATTGCATCCGATCCGGCTGAAATTTGGTACATGGTATTGGTATATGGTCTCTAGCAACCGTGCAAAAATTGGTCCACATCGGTCCATAATTATATATAGCGCACATATAAACCGATCCCCAGATTTGGGTTGCGGAGCCTCTAAGAGAAGCAAATTTCATCCGATCCGACTGAAAATTGGTACATTTCGAGACCATATACCAATATATGGTCTCTAGCAACTGTGCAAAAATTGGTCCATATCGGTCCATAATTATATATAGCCCTCATATAAAACGTTCTCCAGATTTGACCTCCGGAGCCTCTTGGAGGAGCAAAATTCATCCGATCCGGTTCAAATCAGGAACGTGGTGTTAGTATATGGTCGCTAACAACCATACCAAAATTGGTCCAATCACACAAAAATTGGTCCATATCGGTTCATAATCATGGTTGCCACTGGAGCAAAAAATAATCTACCAAAATTTTATTTCTATAGAAAATTTTGTCAAAATTTTATTTCTAGAGAAAATTTTGTTAAAATTTTATTCTGTTCATAATAAAATTTTCATCATTGTCAAAATTTTATTTCTATAGAAAATTTTGTTCAAATTTTATTCGGTTCATAATCATGGTTGCCACTCGAGCCAAAAATAATCTACCAAGATTGTATTTCTATAGAAAATTTTGTCAAAAGTTTATTTCTATAGAAAATTTTGTTAAAATTTTATTTCTGTAGAAAATTTTGTCAAAATTTTATGTCTACTTTGTCAAACTGAATTATATACGTATTGGATCGATCTTTTTTGATTTAATATATACCACGTATGGACTTACATACAATTTAGAAGATGGTGTTAGAAGGTTTTAAGATACCTTGCCATCGGCAAGCGTTACCGCAACTTAAGTAATTCGATTGTGGATGGCAGTGTTTAGAAGAAGTTTCTACGCAATCCATGATGGAGGGTACATAAGCTTCGGCCTGGCCGAACTTACGGCCGTATATACTTGTTTTTACTAACACTGTGGTCCGTCTCGGTCATAAACCAATTTAAATTTTGAGTCTAGACATTTTGTGAATGTTTAAAACAACTTGTCCAAATCGGTTCATATTTAAATATATATGTATGGAAAAATAAACATTTATTTAGCTCCAATCAAATTTTAAGGTGTTAAAATGTTGGTATACATAGTGGTGAAGGGTATAATATTGTCGGTCCCGCCCGAATTTAGACGTTCCTCACTTGTTTTTATTTGTTTTTAAAGAAAATTTTGTTAGCGTCAAACGAAAAGTTCATTTGACTGAAATTTCGTTCCTCCGAAAAGAAAACTTTTCTTTCAGTGAATAACTAGTTTTAGTTTTTTATTTAATGTGATATCAAAATGGACCACTTGTCTAATCTGATGGACCATACTTCCTCTACAACCTAACCAAAGTATATGTCATAGCATGCGTAGTATTAACACGCTATATATAATAACTAAAATAGTATTGCAAATTTTTCCGACGAATATGTACCTAAACTGGTAGGTTAAGCAAACATTTTATGGCTTTAAGGAAAAAACAACAATAATGTTTTATTTAACACATTCATCAATATTTGTTTATTTTATTTAACATTGTGAATAGCATCCAAGTTGGGAAAAAAGAAGAAGCGCGAGTGATATGAATTGCGAAGTAATCCCTTGTCCATGATACCAACGATTTACTTCTCTTTCATCTCGCATTAAAGCCAATATCACAAATTGAACATGACTAAAGACATCCAAAATAGCAGAGGCCTAATTTGGGCCATTTTCTCATCCACAATACCAAAAGACTTACACTTCAACCCCAATATAAGTAAACACAGAGAAAAATCATATATTTACCTTAAGGCGGGGTAGTGAAACTCTGTAAAAATTCCATCTACTTTGGAATGTTACTACAAAGAGTTTATTATCAGTAAAGAAAAATTAAATCAGCATTTCCTGAAGTTATGTCTTTAGAGGTGAACATTGTGATTGTGGAATGATACTGGTTCAATTTTTAAAGTCTTACAAACATAGCAAAAAATCAGAAAATTCTTGCTTGGTCGTTAGGTAAATATCCACACAAGAAAATTTCATCAAAATTGAGCAAATGCGATTTCATGGGTACATCGAAATATTTTAATGGCAATGTAAATGTTCGTTAATAGTACGAAAACTTTTGTTGTGTAACAAAAAATTCATTATAATTATGAAAAAGTTGTATTCCACTTCATTCATCGTAGCCAATAATTGAGTGAAAATGTTTTTGTTTTCGATGTGGACGTAGTGCAAAATTCTTTCAGAGGCAATTAATTTTACATGTCAAGTTGGTAGAATTTTGCCAACAATGGTACATTTGGTACTTTTTGGTAGATTGGTAGAATCCTTTGTGTTTTGGTAGCTTTTGCAAAATATTCCTCTCTTACTATGAGGTATTTCGCAAATTTTCTATAGAAATTACATTTTGAAATTTTTTTTTAACAGAATGTTGACAAAAGTTTCTATAGAAATTGTGTCAATATTAAAAAAAAAATTGATAAAATTTCTATTGAAGTACAATTTTAACAAAACTTTCTATAGAAATAAAATTTTGACAAAATTTTCAACAGAAATAAAATTTTGACAAAAATTTCTACAGAAACAAAATTTTGACAAGATTTTCTATAGAAATAAAAATTTGGCAAAATTTTCTATAGAAATAAAATTTTGACCAAATTTTCTATAGAAATAAAATTTTTAAAAATTTTGTAAAGAAGTAACATTTTGACAAAATTTTTTATATAATTATAATTTTGACAAAATACGTTTTTTGTTTGGTTGTTTTCTAGTAAAATTTTCTCCAAATTTTGGTAAATTTTTTTTAGCTCGAGTAGCAACCGTGCTTGCCATAGAGCGGAAGTCATTTTTTTAAGTATCATTGCATGGATTAATTCTTCAAATGTGTATACACATAGCTATAGTTATTTCTTTATTTCGGATTTCCTTTTAGAAATACGAGTGAATAATATTTATCTTCATGTCTGGTGAGAAGTGAATAACTACACTTCACAAATATTATTGGAGAACTCCATTATTGTGTACAAAACCCAGTATAATTCAGAAAATTTAAATTTTTGCGTGGACTGTGTAAAATGATGCATTTTTCTATTTTACCTCAAAAGAACTTCTTGTAAAGTGAAAATTATGTTTAGAGCCATTTTATTTTAAAAGTAATGACTTAGGAAGAACTTCAATTTTATATGGGGAGGCTATTCAAAATTCTTGGAGAATACCCATATTGGCATTACTTTCGAGTCACAAGTTTGGGATGCAAAATACCTTTTTGAAGCACGCCAAATCATGACAATTTTAGCCATACAGTAGTTCATTCTTCTGCTTTAGTTCATATTGAATTGAACATATTTATTTTTTTTTTTGCTATAAAAATAAGTTAAATTTAGCGTTAGTTTAACTATGGATGTTTTTTCGTGCAGAATAAACATTCTTCTAGGACATTCTTACTGTTTTTTGGCTGTGGTAAATGTGGTAAATACCATAATAAATATGGGCAGAAGGATGGACTTTATTCCGTGCACAAACGGAATGACAAACTTATAACACTCGCATCTTATGGTAGAGGGTATAATAAATTTTGAACTTCTTATTTCACTCCCCACCTTATTATCCACGGATACTTGAACTGGGATATGTGTTAAACATTCACACATCCCTCTGAGTTCAAAAAGAATTAACAATGACACCATGTGTACTCGGCACTCTGCACATGGAAACGATGATGACGGTGATGGCAATGGCGTTGATGATGCTGGAGCCGAATCTGCTGTTACTGATGAGGATACCCATGATTCGAACGTTCCTGAGGGAGAGTTAAAAGGCATGAGACTTAACTCCTCCGTGAACCACATTCACTTTGCCATACTTCTTCAGAGGATAAATAAAGCACAAGTGACAGTGGCAGTGTGAAGGCATCATCATTTCCCCCCCTCCTCCCATGCCATGGCGCCCACCGACTGGCAGGAAATGGCAACAACGGGTAGAAACGGGAGAATAAAAAACAAAAGTGAAACGGGACGTGTGTCAAATAACGCCTATTATGGATGTCATAGCAATGAAATATAATTTTGATTTATTAAACTTTTCCGAAAAAATGTTTGTGCACAGACACAGGCAACCATCGAGTCGACATTTTCAATTGGAACAATGGAATATTGTCAATGTCTTAACGCTGGGAAAACCGAGGGGTATATTTAAGAAAACAAGTAAAATTCCTTGTGTTTTTCATTTCCTTCATCAATATCGACAACAAATCTCTTGAATTAATAACAAGTATATACGGCCGTAAGTTCGGCCAGGCCGAAGCTTATGTACCCTCCATCATGGATTGCGTAGAAACTTCTTCTAAACACTGCCACCCACAATCGGATTACTTAAGTTGCGGTAACGCTTGCCGATGGCAAGGTATCTTAAAACCTCCTAACACCATCTTCTAAATTGTATGTAAGTCCATACGTGGTATATATTAAATCAAAAAAGATCGATCCAATACGTATATAATTCAGTTTGACAAAGTAGAATTTTCTATAGAAATAAAATTTTGGTAGATTATTTTTTGCTCCAGTGGCAACCATGATTATGAACCGATATGGACCAATTTTTGTGTGATTGGACCAATTTTGGTATGGTTGTTAGCGACCATATACTAACACCACGTTCCTAATTTGAACCGGATCGGATGAATTTTGCTCCTCCAAGAGGCTCCGGAGGTCAAATCTGGAGAACGTTTTATATGGGGGCTATATATAATTATGGACCGATATGGACCAATTTTTGCACGGTTGCTAGAGACCATATACCAATACCATGTACCAAATTTCAGCCGGATCGGATGAAATTTGCTTCTCTTAGAGGCTCCGCAACCCAAATCTGGGGATCGGTATATATGTGCGCTATATATAATTATGGACCGATGTGGACCAATTTTTGCACGGTTGCTAGAGACCATATACCAATACCATGTACCAAATTTCAGCCGGATCGGATGCAATTTGCTTCTCTTTGAGGCTTCGCAATCCAAATCTGGAGATCCGTTTATATGGGGGCTACATATAATTATGGACCGATGTGGACCAATTTTTGCATGATTGTTAAAGACCATATACCAACACCATGTACTAAATTTCAGCCGGATCGGATGAAATATGCTTCTCTTAGAGGCTCCACAAGCCAAATCTGGGGATCGGTTTATATGGGGGCTATATATAATTAAGGACCGATATGGACCAAGTTTAGCATGGTTGTTAGAGGCCATATACCAACACCATGTACCAAATTTTAGCCGGATCGGACTAAATATGCTTCTCTTAGAGGCTCCACAAGCCAAATCTGGGGATCGGTTTATATGGGGGCTATATATAATTATGGACCGATATGGACCAATTTTTGCATGGTTGTTAGAGACTATATACCAACACCATGTACCAAATTTCAGCCGGATCGGATGAAATATGCTTCTGTTAGAGGCTCCACAAGCCAAATCTGAGGGTCCATTTATATGGGGGCTATACGTTATGGCCCATTTTCAATACCATCCGACCTACAGCGATAACAACTACTTGTGCCAAGTTTCAAGTCGATAGCTTGTTTCGTTCGGAAGTTAGCGTGATTTCAACAGACGGACGGACGGATGGACGGACGGATGGACGGACGGACATGCTTAGTTCGACTCAGAATTTCACCACGACCCAGAATATATATACTTTATGGGATCTTAGAGCAATATTTCGATGTGTTACAAACGGAATGACAAAGTTAATATACCCCCATCCTATGATGGAGGGTATAAAAATATGTTGCAAACATTGCATATCAGTGAAAACTAGTTTAAATGTTTTATTATGGAATAGTGCACACAAAAAAAAATTTTTCTGATTCAATCACCAAATTAATTGATCCAATTAATTTTTTAATTGAAATGTCTTCAATCACGAAAATGATAGTATCAATCACAGTTTTAATTGGGCATAGAAAAAATTCTTGATTAAAGAATTAATTGATTTTTTCAGCAAATTTCAATTAATTTTTTAATTGATTCAATTAAAAATTTAATTGATGTTGATTGCAAAACTCAATTAATTTATTAATTAAAAAAGGTAACTATTTTTAATTACTTTCTGAATTGACTTAGAGTTTTTATTTTGATTAACAAATCATTGTTTGAAATACATTTTTAATTAAAAATTAAAAAAAAAATCAGCACTTTTTTTAACTGAATAGGTCTTCCGAATTTGATTAAAAAGTTAATTGTATCAATTAATTTTTTAATTAAAAATTTTAAAATTTTCAATCACTGGCTTAATTAACTTAATGTTCCTATCATGATTAAAAAGTTAATTGTATCAATTAATTTATTAATTGAAAAAATTTTCAACTTCAATTAACTTTTTAATTGGAAATATTTTGGTGATATTTTTTTCTGTGTGTATAATAAGTTTGGTTATTTGTAAAAAAACACATTTGAGGCAAACGAAGATCTCCTTTCTCTTCATGAAAACGATTCAAAGAACGTTTTAGCTTCAAAAGAAATCTTCGCATGTCTAAAACTTCTTTCCTCTGAAAAGAGACTGTCATGAACACACACCAGTTTTAAATATTCTTTGCTAGAATATATCCTAGCTCTAAGAGTCATAAACTGGTTAGGACTTCAGGAGCCATCAATAAGCTAGCTAATCAGTGCAAGATTCATATCCCACCCTTCCATGCTCAATTTTTCCACATTACAAAAAATTTTATATACACTGAAAAAAATATTTAGCTGACATTAAAGTTTACGCAACCTAAATTGTAGGATGCACAATTTACAAAATTTTCTTTAAAATAACGAAATTTTAATTAAAATAAAGTTTATAATCAATTTTCATTAAATTTAGGACACAAATTTTGGAAATTTGCGTTCCTCCGTTGAAATCACATGCCTTTGAACTAAGGCTTAAAATATAGAAACTCATTTTTGCACCCTCAAAAAAAATCGCTTCTTTAACATATGTTCCAAACATATTTTGCAGGAAGCACATATATTATTGGATACTGCCGAAACATTAATGTGTTTTTTTTATGTGAACATATTATATGTTTGGAAGCATTTTGAGTCCAAAAATATTATATGCTTGGAAGAATTTTTCCCAAAGACGATTGTGCTCAATCCCTAACATACTCGTAATTTTCACTTCTGCGAAATATTTTAGTTCTTGGCACCTTTTTCTGTAATACAAATAATGTTGAAGAAATTATTCACTTTTATAATTTTTTTAAATTTTACCTTTCGCCTGCACGGAGAATCGAACCGAGGACCTTACAGTTTGTAAGCCAACACACTATCCACTGGGCTACGTAGCTGTTATAGTCACCATTAGATAATTATCGTTATAAGTTACATTTATATAGCATAGTTTGCAGCGCCCACGAGCCCATGCAAACATAACATTATTTAACAGAAACATACATTTGTTTGCCACGTGGAGCAGTGGTTAGTATGTCTGCCTTGCATGCAAATGGTCGTGGGTTCAATCCCTACTCCGACCGAACACTTTTTATACCCTTCACCACTACTGTGGTACAGGGTATAATAAGTTTGTGCATTTGTATGTAACGCCAAGAAGGAAAAGTCTGAGACCCATCGTTTAGTATACCGATCGTCTTAGAATTAAATTCTGAGTCGATTTAGCGATGTCCGTCCGTCTGTCTGTCTGTCTGTCCGTCTGTCTGTCTGTCTGTTGATGTATTTTTGTGTGCAAAGTACAGCTCGCAGTTTTAGTCCGATTGTTCTAAAATTTGGTATATGGTCCTGTTTCGGCTCAAAGACGATCCCTATTGATTTTGGAAAAAATCGGTTCAGATTTAGATATAGCTCCCATATATAGCTTTCGCCCGATTTACACTCAAATGACCACAGAGGCCAATTTTTAACTCCGATTTAGTTGAAATTTTGCACAGGGAGTATAATTAGCATTGTAGCTATGCGTGCCAAATTTGGTTGAAATCGGTTCAGATTTAGATATAGCTCCCATATATATATATATTTTTCTGATTTCGACAAAAATGGTCAAAATACCAACATTTTCCTTGTAAAATCGCCACTGCTTAGTCGAAAAGTTGTAAAAATGACTCTAATTTTCCTAAACTTCTAATGCATATATATCGAGCGATAAATCATAAATAAACTTTTGCGAAGTTTTCTTAAAATTGCTCCAGATTTAAATGTTTCCCATATTTATACCCTTCACCACTACTGTGGTACAGGGTATAATAAGTTTGTGCATTTGTATGTAACGCCAAGAAGGAAAAGTCTGAGACCCATCGTTTAGTATACCGATCGTCTTAGAATTAAATTCTGAGTCGATTTAGCGATGTCCGTCTGTCTGTCTGTCTGTCCGTCTGTCTGTCTGTCTGTTGATGTATTTTTGTGTGCAAAGTACAGCTCGCAGTTTTAGTCCGATTGTCCTAAAATTTGGTATATGGTCCTGTTTCGGCTCAAAGACGATCCCTATTGATTTTGGAAAAAATCGGTTCAGATTTAGATATAGCTGCCATATATATTTTTCACCGATCTGGTCATAATTGGCGTGTATATCAACCGATCTTCCTCAAATTCCGTACATCCGAATATTTTATGAGTCTCGAAAAACTCGCAAAATATCAGCCAAATCGGTTCAGATTTAGATATATCTCCCATATATACCTTTCGCCCGATTTACACTCATATGACCACAGAGGCCGATTTTTAACTCCGATTTAGTTGAAATTTTGCACAGAGAGTAGAATTAGCATTGTAGCTATGCGTGCCAAATTTGGTTGAAATCGGTTCAGATTTAGATATAGCTCCCATATATAGCTTTCGCCCGATTTACACTCATTTGCCCACAGAGGCCAATTTTTTGCTCCGATTCAGTTGAAATTTTGCAAAGGGAGTAGAATTAGCATTGTAGCTATGCGTGTCAAATTTGGTTGAAATCGGTTCAGATTTAGATATAGCTCCCATATATAGCTTTCGCCCGATTTACACTCAAATGACCACAGAGGCCAATTTTTAACTCCGATTTAGTTGAAATTTTGCACAGGGAGTATAATTAGCATTGTAGCTATGCGTGCCAAATTTGGTTGAAATCGGTTCAGAGTTAGATATAGCTCCCATATATATATATATTTTTCTGATTTCGACAAAAATGGTCAAAATACCAACATTTTCCTTGTAAAATCGCCACTGCTTAGTCGAAAAGTTGTAAAAATGACTCTAATTTTCCTAAACTTCTAATGCATGTATATCGAGCGATAAATCATAAATAAACTTTTGCGAAGTTTTCTTAAAATTGCTCCAGATTTAAATGTTTCCCATATTTATACCCTTCACCACTACTGTGGTACAGGGTATAATAAGTTTGTGCATTTGTATGTAACGCCAAGAAGGAGTAATCATAGACCAACCTTTTAGTATACGGATCGGCTTAGAATTAAATTCTGAGTCGATTTAGCGATGTCCGTCTGTCTGTCTGTCCGTCTGTCTGTCCGTCTGTCTGTCTGTCTGTCTGTCTGTCTGTTGATGTATTTTTGTGTGCAAAGTACAGCTCGCAGTTTTAGTCCGATTGTCCTAAACTTTGGTATAGGGTCCTGTTTCGGCTCAAAGACGATCCCTATTGATTTTGGAAAAAATCGGTTCAGATTTAGATATAGCTGCCATATATATTTTTCACCGATCTGGTCATAATTGGCGTGTATATCAACCGATCTTCCTCAAATTCCGAACATCCCAATATTTTATGAGTCTCGAAAAACTTGCAAAATATCATCCAAATCGGTTCAGATTTAGATATAGCTCCCATATATAGCTTTCGCCCGATTTACACTCCTTTGTCCACAGAGGCCAATTTTTTGCTCCGATTTAGTTGAAATTTTGCACAGGGAGTAGAATTAGCATTATAGCTATGTGTGTCAAATTTGGTGGAAATCGGTTCAGATTTTGATATAGCTCCCATATATAGCTTTCGCCCGATTTACACTCATATGACCACAGAGGCCAATCTTTTACTCCGATTTAATTGAAATTTTGCACAGTGAGTAGAATGAGCATTGTAGCTATGCGTGCCAAATTTGGTTGAAATCAGTTCAGATTTAGATATAGCTCCCATATATATGTTTTTCTGATTTCGACAAAAATGGTCAAAATACCAACATTTTCCTTATAAAATCGCTACTGGTTAGTCGAAAAGTTGTAAAAATGACTCTAATTTTCTTAAACTTCTAATACATATATATCGAGCGATAAATCATAAATAAACTTTTTCGAAGTTTCCTTAAAATTGCTTCAGATTTAAACGTTTCCCATATTTATACCCTTCACCACTACTGTGGTACAGCGTATAATAAGTTTGTGCATTTGAATGTAACGCCACGAAGGAGTAATCATAGACCAACCTTTTAGTATACGGATCGGCTTAGAATTAAATTCTGAGTCGATTTAGCGATGTCCGTCTGTCCGTCTGTCTGTCCGTCTGTCTGTCTGTCTGTTGATGTATTTTTGTGTGCAAAGTACAGCTCGCAGTTTTAGTCCGATTGTCCTAAACTTTGGTATAGGGTCCTGTTTCGGCTCAAAGACGATCCCTATTGATTTTGGAAAAAATCGGTTCAGATTTAGATATAGCTGCCATATATATTTTTCACCGATCTGGTCATAATTGGCGTGTATATCAACCGATCTTCCTCAAATTCCGAACATCCCAATATTTTATGAGTCTCGAAAAACTTGCAAAATATCATCCAAATCGGTTCAGATTTAGATATAGCTCCCATATATAGCTTTCGCCCGATTTACACTCATATGACCACAGAGGCCAATCTTTTACTCCGATTTAATTGAAATTTTGCACAGGGAGTAGAATGAGCATTGTAGCTATGCGTGCCAAATTTGGTTGAAATCGGTTCAGATTTAGATATAGCTCCCATATATATGTTTTTCTGATTTCGACAAAAATGGTCAAAATACCAACATTTTCCTTATAAAATCGCTACTGCTTAGTCGAAAAGTTGTAAAAATGACTCTAATTTTCTTAAACTTCTAATACATATATATCGAGCGATAAATCATAAATAAACTTTTTCGAAGTTTCCTTAAAATTGCTTCAGATTTAAACGTTTTCCATATTTTTTTACTAACATTGTGTTCCACCCTAGTGCATTAGCCGACTTAAATTTTGAGTCTATAGATTTTGTAGAAGTCTATCAAATTCTTCCAGATCGAGTGATATTTAAATGTATGTATTTGGGACAAACCTTTATATATAGCCCCCAACACATTTGACGGATGTGATATGGTATCGAAAATTTAGATGTACAAAG
Source organism: Haematobia irritans (assembly GCF_050003625.1). Classification (NCBI taxonomy): domain Eukaryota; kingdom Metazoa; phylum Arthropoda; class Insecta; order Diptera; family Muscidae; genus Haematobia; species Haematobia irritans. Next base: position 89,337,151 of record NC_134397.1, on the reverse strand, counting down.
TGGTGCAGGGTATAATATAGTCGGCCCCGCCCGACTTTAGACTTTCCTTACTGGTTTTTTACTAACATTGTGTTCCACCCTAGTGCATTAGCCGACTTAAATTTTGAGTCTATAGATTTTGTAGAAGTCTATCAAATTCTGTCCAGATCGAGTGATATTTAAATGTATGTATTTGGGACAAACCTTTATAAAGGGTGATTCTTTTGAGGTTAGGATTTTCATGCATTAGTATTTGACAGATCACGTGGGATTTCAGACATGGTGTCAAAGAGAAAGATGCTCAGTATGCTTTGACATTTCATCATGAATAGACTTACTAACGAGCCACAACGTCGAATTTTCAGTGAATGGGCCCTAGAAAAGTTGGCAGAAAATCCGCTTTTTTATCGACAAATTTTGTTCAGCGATGAGGCTCATTTCTGGTTGAATGGCTACGTAAATAAGCAAAATTGCCGCATTTGGAGTGAAGAGCAACCAGAAGCCGTTCAAGAACTGCCCATGCATCCCGAAAAATGCACTGTTTGGTGTGGTTTGTACGCTGGTGGAATCATTGGACCGTATTTTTTCAAAGATGCTGTTGGACGCAACGTTACAGTGAATGGCGATCGCTATTGTTCGATGCTAACAAACTTTTTGTTGCCAAAAATGGAAGAACTGAACTTGGTTGACATGTGGTTTCAACAAGATGGCGCTACATGCCACACAGCTCGCGATTCTATGGCCATTTTGAGGGAAAACTTCGGAGAACAATTCATCTCAAGAAATGGACCGGTAAGTTGGCCACCAAGATCATGCGATTTGACGCCTTTAGACTATTTTTTGTGGGGCTACGTCAAGTCTAAAGTCTACAGAAATAAGCCAGCAACTATTCCAGCTTTGGAAGACAACATTTCCGAAGAAATTCGGGCTATTCCGGCCGAAATGCTCGAAAAAGTTGCCCAAAATTGGACTTTCCGAATGGACCACCTAAGACGCAGCCGCGGTCAACATTTAAATGAAATTATCTTCAAAAAGTAAATGTCATGGACCAATCTAACGTTTCAAATAAAGAACCGATGAGATTTTGCAAATTTTATGCGTTTTTTTTAAAAAAAAAGTTATCAAGCTCTTAACAAATCACCCTTTATATAGCGCCCAACACATTTGACGGATGTGTTATGGTATCGAAAATTTAGATCTACAAAGTGGTGCAGGGTATAATATAGTCGGCCCCGCCCGACTTTAGACTTTCCTTACTTGTTTTTTTTTAATTTACACATTTATATTTATACTACATAAAATTTTTATAATGAAACTTCGAAATGTGGGTTATTAAAGATTTATAGTCAGTAACAGTGCTTAATAAAAACGAAATTGACTAATTTTTGGATAAAATATTATTTTTTTTATTGCAAAAATAACAATTTTGTAACAAAAACTAGAAGGAATTCAAAAACTCTAACAAAAGAAGAACGTGGAGTCGAGTATAAACATACATAAATAATTTTATAATATAAACATAAATTTATTTAGGCGTGAACAGTTTTTTACTAGCATTTAACAACATCGCTCTAAAATGTCTTTTATTTTTCTTTAATAATTCATTTAAAAGAAAATAAACTTTTTAAATTGTTTTAGCTGCAAAACTCGAACTTAATGTCCGCTTTTATATTTGAAGGTGTCCGTCAACTCCTCGTGGACTACTTATTAATAAGGAGGAACTAAACTTTGTTTTTATACATTTTACTGTGTAATTTTTCACTATTTCCTCCTTATTTCATTTTACTGTCCCAACTCTAAAAAGAGTATAGTGCCCTTTCGTTATTTTTATGAAGACCCCTGATTTACTTTAACGAAAAATTGTGCCCATAATGCCAAAATGATAAACAAAACACATGTCCACACATACATAAAATGCTGCTCTCAAGGCGAAAACATATGCTGTTTGTTTTTCAAATGTCTATTCTCTTGGTTCCGACTGTCTATTCTCTTTATTCAAATTAAATAATATTTAGACTTAAGCATATCAAATTTTTGGCCTGATCATAAAACAGTTTTCCGAAACAACATACAAGCGGTTTCACAGAAATTGTTGTCTTTTGATTCTTTCGCTGTCGCTTGAATAAAATATCATAACATATGTATGTTTAGTCGAAATTTGTAAATTTATATATGTTTGCATTCACACATATGATTTTTATGAAACATTCATGCCGCAAACATAATATATTCTAACATATTAACATAGATGTCCCAAACATTTAGTGTTAGTGTAGGAACATTACATGTTTGCACTTAAATATATTGTGTTCCAAAATTGTGCCCGAAACACATTTTGTTTATATCGGAACATATGAAAAACATATTTTTCTAACAGTGTGATTTGAAGAAATCGTCATTAAATTAACTGAAATATTGACTCTTTAGATTTAAGATAAAAACACTTCAAATATATGAGGATCTAGCATCTTTGATTTAATGTTTTTTTTTTTTTGGAATTAAGAAAACATTTTTTACTTTGAAGTATCCGTTATAATTTGGATTTGTAAAGGGAAATTTGTTTATACGTGAATATCTTTATTAATATACCGCAAAAAGAGAATGAAAATTCGATCGGTATTCTAATTTTAACTTTTTTCTTCTAATTTTAACTTTATTGATGCTAGATTTAAAAGCACATAGGTCGCTAAAAATGTCTTTATTTAAAAGAAGCCACATCTTTGGCTCGGATTAAATACCAAGGTTAGGTTAGATTAGGTGGCAGCCCGATGTATCTGGCTCACCAAAGATAATTGAGAATAACAAGATTAAGCCTTGTGCTCTTATAAAGAGAAAACAAATGTCAAGGTGTAGAGGGCTATGAGAAAAAAATTGTTTTATTTGTCAATTTTTTCCAAGGCAGCTCTGCCAGGAATAAATTAAAACAGCAATATTCACATAAAACCATAATAAATATTCGCTTTAACATACACAAACGTTTTATTTTAATTTTCTGTAATCACTTTGGTATTGCTTTTATGGGTTTTAATTCAGAAATTTATGGAAAACAAAAATGTTATGATATTTTCCGACGCATACGGCAGTACATTTGAGAGACACGTCGACGCAAACTTCATGATATTTTGTTGGCAGAGTCCTCTGGTGCTTCAGTTTTGCAATGACAAAACTGCGTCTTGTCTTAGACTCACTTAGACTATTCAGTCCATTGTGCTACCACATTGGTGAACTTCTCTCTTATCACTGAGTGCTGCCCGATTCCATGTTAAGCTCAATGACAAGGGACCTCCTTTTTATTAGCGAGTCCGAAGGGCGTTCCACATTGCAGTGAAACCACTTAGAGAAGCTTTGAAACCCTCAGAAATGTCACCAAAAACCATAATTAGAAATAAAGGACTATGGGCTACATACTAACCCCCATATTCATAAAAGTTTACGTAAACTTTAAACCTACTATTACCAAACAAATTCCTTCGATAAATCATCCGTAAATTATTATGAATATGAGCATTAGAAATTTGATTTTAATGTATTATGCATAAAGTGGAAAACTGGATTCAATCTCACTTTTATTTTATTTTATTTTATTTTAATAAATACATTAGTATAGGTATATAATTTATCTGTATGTACAGTTTTGCTTATCAGGAAATAAAGTTTAAACGAAATAAATTTTGTAGCAATTGGGCTCAATACACGCAAAGAAAAAACACGTTTGGAAAACGTGTACCGAAAACGTTTTTCTTTTGTTATAGTTTTTTGAATTGCTTCGAAAATTTTAAACTTTTATCACCAAAAAAATTCGTTTGTTACAAAATTTTTATTTTTTCAATAAAAAAAGTTATTTTTGAAACAACAACACAGTCCATTTCGTTCTTTTCTGACTTTAGGTCTTTAATAAGACACATTTTACAGTTCAAAATTTAGTATACTACAATGTAATGTTGAACATTTTTTCGGAATCTTCCGAACATATCTGGAATATATGTAACAAAAAAAAACTTTGGTCGAAGCAGGGATCGAACCCACGACTGCTCCACGGTGCCAAACTAAATGTTTGTTTCTGTTAAATAAACTTTGTTTATTCGGTTCGTGGGCGCCGCAAGCTATGCTATATAAATATAACTTATATGGATAATTATCTATTGATGACCATAACAGGTACATAGCTCAGTGGTTAGTGTGTTGGCTTACAAAGTGCATGGTCCGCGGTTCGATTCTCCGTCCAGGCGAAAGGTAAAAAAAATTTATAAAATCGTATAATTTCTTCTACATTGTTGGTATTACAGGAAAAGGTGTTAAGAACTAAAAAACCTCATGGATGTGAGAAAGATGTGAGGGAAAATGCAATTAGACAGAAAACAATGTTTTTATACCCTTCACCACTACTGTGGTACAGGGTATAATAAGTTTGTGCATTTGTATGTAACGCCAAGAAGGAGTAATCATAGACCAACCTTTTAGTATACGGATCGGCTTAGAATTAAATTCTGAGTCGATTTAGCGATGTCCGTCTGTCTGTCTGTCCGTCTGTCTGTCCGTCTGTCTGTCTGTCTGTCTGTCTGTCTGTTGATGTATTTTTGTGTGCAAAGTACAGCTCGCAGTTTTAGTCCGATTGTCCTAAACTTTGGTATAGGGTCCTGTTTCGGCTCAAAGACGATCCCTATTGATTTTGGAAAAAATCGGTTCAGATTTAGATATAGCTGCCATATATATTTTTCACCGATCTGGTCATAATTGGCGTGTATATCAACCGATCTTCCTCAAATTCCGAACATCCCAATATTTTATGAGTCTCGAAAAACTTGCAAAATATCATCCAAATCGGTTCAGATTTAGATATAGCTCCCATATATAGCTTTCGCCCGATTTACACTCCTTTGTCCACAGAGGCCAATTTTTTGCTCCGATTTAGTTGAAATTTTGCACAGGGAGTAGAATTAGCATTATAGCTATGTGTGTCAAATTTGGTGGAAATCGGTTCAGATTTTGATATAGCTCCCATATATAGCTTTCGCCCGATTTACACTCATATGACCACAGAGGCCAATCTTTTACTCCGATTTAATTGAAATTTTGCACAGTGAGTAGAATGAGCATTGTAGCTATGCGTGCCAAATTTGGTTGAAATCAGTTCAGATTTAGATATAGCTCCCATATATATGTTTTTCTGATTTCGACAAAAATGGTCAAAATACCAACATTTTCCTTATAAAATCGCTACTGGTTAGTCGAAAAGTTGTAAAAATGACTCTAATTTTCTTAAACTTCTAATACATATATATCGAGCGATAAATCATAAATAAACTTTTTCGAAGTTTCCTTAAAATTGCTTCAGATTTAAACGTTTCCCATATTTATACCCTTCACCACTACTGTGGTACAGCGTATAATAAGTTTGTGCATTTGAATGTAACGCCACGAAGGAGTAATCATAGACCAACCTTTTAGTATACGGATCGGCTTAGAATTAAATTCTGAGTCGATTTAGCGATGTCCGTCTGTCCGTCTGTCTGTCCGTCTGTCTGTCTGTCTGTTGATGTATTTTTGTGTGCAAAGTACAGCTCGCAGTTTTAGTCCGATTGTCCTAAACTTTGGTATAGGGTCCTGTTTCGGCTCAAAGACGATCCCTATTGATTTTGGAAAAAATCGGTTCAGATTTAGATATAGCTGCCATATATATTTTTCACCGATCTGGTCATAATTGGCGTGTATATCAACCGATCTTCCTCAAATTCCGAACATCCCAATATTTTATGAGTCTCGAAAAACTTGCAAAATATCATCCAAATCGGTTCAGATTTAGATATAGCTCCCATATATAGCTTTCGCCCGATTTACACTCATATGACCACAGAGGCCAATCTTTTACTCCGATTTAATTGAAATTTTGCACAGGGAGTAGAATGAGCATTGTAGCTATGCGTGCCAAATTTGGTTGAAATCGGTTCAGATTTAGATATAGCTCCCATATATATGTTTTTCTGATTTCGACAAAAATGGTCAAAATACCAACATTTTCCTTATAAAATCGCTACTGCTTAGTCGAAAAGTTGTAAAAATGACTCTAATTTTCTTAAACTTCTAATACATATATATCGAGCGATAAATCATAAATAAACTTTTTCGAAGTTTCCTTAAAATTGCTTCAGATTTAAACGTTTTCCATATTTTTTTACTAACATTGTGTTCCACCCTAGTGCATTAGCCGACTTAAATTTTGAGTCTATAGATTTTGTAGAAGTCTATCAAATTCTTCCAGATCGAGTGATATTTAAATGTATGTATTTGGGACAAACCTTTATATATAGCCCCCAACACATTTGACGGATGTGATATGGTATCGAAAATTTAGATGTACAAAGTGGTGCAGGGTATAATATAGTCGGCCCCGCCCGACTTTAGACTTTCCTTACTGGTTTTTTTTTTGAGTTTGTCTTTATGAAATTGTTTTTACATCCTGGAAAAGAATAAACGTTTATCACAAAAAGTATATACTTTTCTTCCAAATACACTTCCTTACATCGAAAAGCAAATGAGAAACGAACTTTGTTTGTCTAAAATTTCGTTTGGGAGGAAAGAATTATTTTTTTGCGTGTAGACGGTTTTTATTAAGCAAATAAAGCATACTCCTAAGTGGTCAACATGTACTCGGCTTTGCTCCCCATTGTACATGGAATTTGGCGGTAAAGGCAGATTTACCATGCCCAATACAAATTTAAATACACCTCTGGATTTTTTGTGATTTCGTTTAGCTTTGTTCGTGAATTTTAATTATTAATCAAAATTGTTTTATAATTCCATACCCACTGATATATTTTCGATAGCTTTTTTTTTTATTTTTATTTTTAATTAAATGTATGATTTCTGTTTTGTTATTACTAATGACAAAAATAGAAGTCTATACGCTAGAACGTGTAAAATTCCTGAATATGGCTATTTTTTGTTCTGATTCAAATACAAAGTTCGCTAACGTGAACTCTCTTGGTTTTAATTAGTTCACGTTACCGCGAGTGCACTATTGATATTTTATGCATCCTAAAATTTAGAAAGCATAATCTTTCATATAAGCCCAATATTTTTTTCAGCGTGACTTAAAATGTTTTTAATTGATACAAAAAATATACTTTCATGCCTCACAAGTCAATAGGATTGGTGTAGAATAACACATAGATGCCTCCTCCCGACAATCACAAATATTTTATTTTGAGGATGTAATAAAACTTCTTCAAATTGTCAACCAGTGTAACCACTACACTATACTGGTAGCCATTGAGAACCCATAGAAAAAAATTAAAAGTTTATTATCATTTTGCGTGTTTTCGTTATAGGCCAATCATCAATGATTCTGTCCAGACACAGGCCATACTTACGCACACATTCCACACTGCCAGATAGACACAATGGGAAAATTCTTGTGGCGCGTAAAACACACTTCGTCCATTTCCCCCTCATTTCAACAAGAAGTGGTTAAGTTTATAGTCGGTTGATCCTAATTTATGTCCATTTTTTATTTACAAATCCATCACTTTTATTAAAAGCTTTATCGTTGCTAACTTGATCCCGATCCCGAAGCGAGGTATCCATCGATTCGTTCGAATTTATACGGTCTGTGTGAATGAGATTGTATATCTATAGGGTCCTGTATGAGGAAAAATGTACGAGTATGTGTGTGTGAATGAGTATGCGTTGGTAGACTTTTATGCTTCTGTCGTTAAGAGTGAAATCAAGTTTTTATTATTATGCCATTTTCTATCCGAAAGACTAAAAATCACGGATGTCCTTTGGCTTTAATGCTTCCGTTTTGTTAATGTTACAAAAGTATTCGATTTTATCGATGCGACTTTTTCCTTTGGTTTTTCTCTTAGTATGTTAAAATGCAAATCGGAGTTTTTGTTTCTTGCTTATTTCTTTTTGTGAAATTAACCAATTTTGTTTTCTTACGGAAACGTGGAGATTTGCAATACCTCGAGCCATAACAGGATAAGGAACTTAGGAAATTGATTTGTTTCAATTTGATGATTAATAATTTAACAGTTTACTTTTGTTTGTACATATAGTACTCGGCGTTGAAGTGTTTTTAATAATCCCTAATCCTTAATGCTTCAAAACAAATATTTTGTGAAAAAGTGGCATTGCTAGATCGGCATATCCGTCCAATTGTAAAAAGCGTTCTACATTTTAAATCAATAGAAAAATCGATTATACAAAATTTATCAGTTTTTGAAGTTTAACATTTTTTCACAAAAGACAAATTTTCCATTGATAAAAAAAAATAGAAGTCGACTTTTTTGCCGAAAACAGGGTTGAATGCAATTTTTACCACGCGGGTAAGTAAGAACTACACGCAGAGAAGAAACATGAGTGTCACAATCATATTCGAAGAGCACAATAATATGATAGGAGCTATTTTTGTGGCGACCATGTTATATTTTCAACTGCAACCATGTTGGCCCAGTGTACATAGTTCTAAGAAAAATATAATTGTCTTCATCTAAAATGTTATGATATTGAGAGAAACAATTAAAAGAAAATTGTATCGATCTAAAATTTTATGATATTCTTCAAAAATGTTTTTCTGCAAGTTAAAAGAACATGGTTACCACCTAAAATTTTATGATGTACAAGAAAATTGTTTTGTCCCAATTAAAAGAACATGGTGACAACATAAAATTGTATAATCTTTATGAGGAAACTGTTTTCGTTGGCGAAAAAAGGACGAAATTTGAGAAAAGAAAACACAAAAGTAGCTTATAAAATGTATTTAGCCTTGTTTATTTATATTTATTATGTCATGCAAGCAAATATCACCTATTTTTACACACTCAATTTTGGTTCGATTTCAACAATAACTAATCTGGACTGAAGCGCAAACACATGCTTTTTCCTCTCAAAAATATCGAATGGTCAGGAAAAATAGGTATATGATTTTCCCGGGCATGTAATGGTCTCAAATTCTATTATTTAAATAAAGAACATGTTTGCGACAGTTGAAAACCATACACTGAAAAAACAGTGAACCCTTTTCCATTGCAAAATGAACTAAATTGTAGTAATATTGACCATGATTTAGCCCTTAAGATTTTTTTCAACTTGTCTAGTTTATAATTCTCTTAAATTTTAGTTCATCTATAACATTGTAGTTTAGTTCATTTTTACAACACCATAAGATTTATACACCCCTACCAAGTTAAAAAGTCAGTATTATTTTGGTTTACTTGCTTATTTTGTGGGAAACCCGATAATAAAAATTGGTTAACACTCTCTTTAAAATGTTGACGACTAAACTGTTTTTAAATCAATCATTCCACAGTACAGAGAAATTAAATAATTAAAGGAACAACAAACCGTTTTACTATTATGAAAATTGTCATACATTAAAATTAAACTTTCTTTAAGCAAAAGTACTTTATTATAAAAACGTATGATGAAAGTTCTTAATACAATGTTTTTTGTGAATAAAAATTATGACCACGTGGAACAGAGAGTAGTTCATTTGAACTCGCTGTTTGGACATTCTGACTTATCCTTTTTTTATTCATCGTAGGTAATTTTTTCACATATCTTGCTGGAAAAACTGGAAGCAATAATGAAAATTGTTAAAAATTAACACCATGTAATGAAATATATAATTTTTTTCTTTATTTTAATTCTTAATTTAATTCTTTATTTTAGCTTGTAACTTACCATATTTGGTGGCATTTTATCAAATGGTGTAAGGAATTCAATTTTTCTTTGGAAAACGTATCTCATAAAATTTGTACCTGAAACAATTAGAGAAATAATGAAGTATTCTAAATAAACTCATAAAACTGTGTTGTTATCGATGTGAAGGATATAATAAAATAAATATTCTAGTTGAAAGAAAGCCAAAGTTTTAATATAAAACTTACCAATTCTCTATTAAATTGTACGCTGAGGGGAAATATAAAAAGTTGTCCAAATTTATTTGGGTTACTCTGAAATTAAATATTTATTTTTTACATTAAATAAAATTATTAAATAGGTTTTCAAAAAATCTAATGAAAAATAATAATATGGATAAAAAAACCAAATATTCTTGATAACCCTAGACAGTCATTATTCGTCGAAATGACGACACGTAATTTCATTTTCGATTTAAAATGCATTTTAGTCTACTGGGAAATGGTAAATTTAAGTTATACTAATTCGACCGTTTTATGAATTTTTGTTTTATACTAATTAAAACCAAATTGAATAAGAAAATAAATTCAAGTTTGGTTCACTTTTTCGCAAAATGACGAAGGATGATGTTAATGTACAAAAAATAAGGATGACTGTCCAGGGTTAAAAGAAAGTTAAAGAATCTTTACCAATTCACTATTAAATTACAGGCAAAGGAGTACGAAAAATTTGGCAAAATTTTTAAGGGGTTATTCTGAAATTAAATATTTGTTTTTACATTAAAAATATTATATTGGTTTCCAAAAAATTTGATTAAAGAAATACTAAAATAAGGTATTAAAAACCTGTAATTTTGATGATAAAAAGGTCACAAAAACGTAAATGTTCTAGTTGAAATAAAGCCAATTTTAAAAGAAAACTTACCAATTCTCTATTTTTTAAATTTGTTCGAATTCATCTGGAATTGCTCTGAAATTAAATATTGTTTTTACAACAAAGAAAAACATTAAACTGGTTTCCAAAAAAAATAATTAACAAAAAATAATATACATAAAAAACATTCTTTTTAAAAGAAAGTCATATTATAAAAATACTTACCAATTTATGAATAAATTATACGTCATCTCGATCAAAAACTATTGTTCCCCCAAGGACACGGTATATGATATCTGATAGACAGTTCTTTGTGTACGCAACTCGACTATGGAATAATCTACCTACTCATTTGAGAAATATCACTAATCATCAACAATTTAAGAATAGACTGAAAAAGCACTTTACTTTGATGTAATAATTACAATTTAAAATTCAATTCAAATTTTTTTTTAATACATTTTTGTAATAATTTTATATATAGAGAATTTTACAATACAATAACTACATTTTTAAGTTTAAGTATAAAATCACTATATTAATTAATATTTGACACATTTCTTTATGTAATAACTTTTTATACAGTACTTACTATAAGGTTACACTTGCTGTACTGATATGGAAAAATAAAGAATCAATATCAATACGCTGAGATATAACAAAAATTTTCCAAATTCATCTGGAATTGAATATTATTTTTTTACATAGAATAATAAAAATTTCAATACACTTTCAATTTCAACATATGTTTCCTAAATATTCTTAATAACTTTTCTCTAAACTACCAATAAAATATTAATAACTTTCATTTAAAAGGTTTAATAAACAAACACCAATATATGTCTCAAAAATCCAAAATATTCCATGCCTTTATATTCCTTTGTTGCATACCTGCTTAAAAGTTGCAACAGCCCATGCCAACGCCAACTATACAACTGAAGCATGCCAAACAAAACCAAGCAAAGCCAAAACATTCCTACAACAACAAAAACACATGTGCCTTTATTGAAAACAACACCTCATCTAGCCAAATAAACCATCCGCGAATAACAAACACACACACAAACCACTAAATGAACAAAAATAAAAACAACCCCACGCTCATGTATACACAACAAAACTCAAGTAACATCATCATTACATTAATCACATTCCACTATGCCGATAAAGATCTCTGTACTATGCACTAGTTCATCGCATCTGCTGACAATTTACTCTAAGAATAATATTCGTAAAGGCACACCAGTTTATGAACAATGAAACATTTAACTTAAAATTTGCAAATTTTTCATGAAATGTTATCTACCATTTTTGACGAAAATGTCTATAAATTTAATTACATGTGAACTAAAAATATTTCATTGGGTAATTTTTTACCAACAATTATTAACTATAGGAATTGTCAGTAAGAAATTGCTATCCACTTTCAAGTTCATTTTTCGTAAAAAAATATTTTCTCATACAAAAAAATCTTATAGTAAATTGCAGTTATTATTTACCAAATACTTTACATTTCACAAGTAGTTTTATAGCATGACAAACGAATTTTTAACTACCAGTTAAGAAATTTTTTAAGGAAATTTCCATCGTATTTTGTAGGCCATGAACTAAACGATTGCTACTTAGAATTTGTAAAATTTCCTTTCGAGTAGTTAATTTTCGTTGAAGATACGAAAAATGAACTAAAATTCTGGAAAATTCTTGTAATAAATTATTGTAAAAATCTTCTTAAATTTACGAGACACTTTTTTTTCTGTGTAGAAATGCTTATTGCCAGCATACATTTTTTTCGGCTAGAAAATAATTTCACAAAGACAAAATACATGGGTTTCGCAACAATTACATGCTATAGATAAGCATTAATTGTCCAAACATGTTTTTTTGTGCGTGTACCTAATTTTGCTACGGGAAGCTCAAAGTTCTCCTTAGATGATTGCGTACTAGCAATTAAAATTTATTTTGACATCGTAATATCTATTGGTCATACCGTGTTAACGAAATAAAAGAACAAAACAACTAAACTATTGCCTTTCACTTAACAATCCTACTACAATATTATTGGTATTCTATAACATACTCGTATACTCCCAAACATATTCTGATTCAAGCCTGTATATTTCCAAAATTTGTTCAAACAAAAAATTATTTGTACTTTGCACACATTTTATGTTTCACCCTAAGCATATCTTTTTTGAACGCCCAAAATAGTTAAATCCTTTCCGTTTTTATAAATCTGTTCATAAATGTTTAAGGTTCTCCGCTATTTTATTATTTTTTTTTTTCTTGTAGGAAAATGTCCCCATTCAATAATGCCTAGGCTTAAACATTTCAAATTGTTGGGGTGCCCCGTTCCTGTGCCAGACACATAGTAAAACAAGTAAGTAAAGTCTAAAGTCGGGCGGGGCCGACTATATTATACCCTTCACCACTATTTAGACCAACATTTGTGTTACCATCTCAACTACTTCAAGGTTTGCATTTCCAGATACAAATACTTATAATGGAGATAATTTTTTGTACTTCTACAAAATCTCTAGAATTAAAATTGAAATCGGCTAACGCCCTGAAATGAAACACAATGTTAATATAAAACAAGTATATACGGCCTTAAGTTCGGCCAGGCCGAAGCTTATGTACCCTCCATCATGGATTGCGTAGAAACTTCATCTAAACACTGCCATCCACAATCGAATTACTTAAGTTGCGGTAACGCTTGCCGATGGCAAGGTATCTTAAAACCTCCTAACACCATCTTCTAAATTGTATGTAAGTCCATACGTGGTATATATTAAATCAAAAAAGATCGATCCAATACGTATATAATTCAGTTTGACAAAGTAGACATAAAATTTTGACAAAATTTTCTACAGAAATAAAATTTTAACAAAATTTTCTATAGAAATAAATTTTTCACAAAATTTTCTATAGAAAAAAATATTTGACAAAATTTTCTATAGAAATAAAATCTTGGTAGGTTATTTTTGGCTCGAGTGGCAACCATGATTATGAACCAAATAAAATTTGAACAAAATTTTCTATAGAAATAAAATTTTGACAAAGATGAAAATTTTATTATGAACCGAATAAAATTTTAACAAAATTTTCTCTAGTAATAAAATTTTGACAAAATTTTCTATAGAAATAAAATTTTGGTAGATTATTTTTGGCTCTAGTGGCAACCATGATTATGAACCGATATGGACCAATTTTGTGTGATTGGACCAATTTTGGTATGGTTGTTAGCGACCATATACTAACACCACGTGCCTTATTTGAACCGGATCGGACCTCCTCCAAGAGGCTCCGGAGGTCAAATCTGGAGAATGTTTTATATGGTGGCTATATATAATTATGGACCGATATGGACCAATTCTGGCACGGTTGTTAAAGATCATATACTAACACCATGTTCCAAATTACAACCGGATTGGATGAAATTTGCTTCTCTTGGAGACTTCGCAAGCCAAATCTGGGGATCGGTTTATATGGGGGCTATATATAATTATGAACGGATGTGGACCAATTTTTGTATGGTTGTTAGAGACCATATACCAATATCATGTACCAAATTTCAGGCGGATCGGATGAAATTTGCTTCTCTTTGAGGCTCCGCAACCCAAATCTGGGGATCGGTTTATATGGGCGCCATATATAATTATGGACCGATGTGGACCAATTTTTGCACGGTTGTTAGAGACCATATACCAATACCATGTACCAAATTTCAGCCGGATTGGATGCAATTTGCTCCTCTTTGAGGCTTCGCAAGCCAAATCTGGAGAACGGTTTATATGGAGTCTATATATAATTAAGGACCGATATGGACCAATTTGTCCATGGTTGTTAGAGACCATATACCAACATCATGTACCAAATTTCAGCCGGATCGGATGCGCACAAAAATACATGAACAGACAGACAGACAGACGGTCGGACAGACAGCTAGACAGACAGACGGACATCGCTAAATCGACTCAGAATTTAATTCTAAGACGATCGGTATACTAAACGATGGGTCTCAGACTTTTCCTTCTTGGCGTTACATACAAATTCACAAACTTATTATACCCTGTACCACAGTAGTGGTGAAGGGTATAAATATGGGAAACATTTAAGTCTGAAGCAATTTTAAGGAAACTTTGCAAAAGAAGTAGGAAAATAAGAGTCATTTTTACAACTTTTCGACTAAGCAGTGGCGATTTAACAAGGAAAATGTTGGTATTTTGACCATTTTTGTCGAAATCAGAAACACATATATATGGGAGCTATATCTAAATCAGAACCGATGTCAACCAAATTTGGCACGCATAGCTACAATGCTTATTCTACTCCCTGTGCAAAATTTAAACTAAATCTGAGTTAAAAATTGGCCTCTGTGGTCATATGAGTGTAAATCGGGCGTAAGCTATATATGGGAGATATATCCAAATCTGAACCGATTTCAACCAAATTTGGCACGCATAGTTATAATGCCAATTCTACTCCCTATGAAAAATTTCAACTAAATCGGAGCAAAAAATTGGCCTCTGTGGGCAATGGAGTGTAAATCGGGCGAAGGCTATTTATGGGAGCTATATCTAAATCTGAACCGATCTGGCTGATATTTTGCAAGTTTTTCGAGACTCATAAAATATTCGGATGTACGGAATTTGATGAAGATCGGTTGATATACACGCCAATTATGACCAGATCGGTGAAAAATATATATGGCAGCTATATCTAAATCTTAACCGATTTTTTCCAAAATCAATAGGGATCGTCTTTGAGCCGAAACAGGACCCTGTACCAAATTTTAGGACAATCGGACTAAAACTGCGAGCTGTACTTTGCACACAAAAATACATCAACAGACAGACAGACAGACGG
The DNA here is from genome assembly GCF_050003625.1 of Haematobia irritans. Taxonomy (NCBI): domain Eukaryota; kingdom Metazoa; phylum Arthropoda; class Insecta; order Diptera; family Muscidae; genus Haematobia; species Haematobia irritans. The sequence continues at coordinate 89,321,791 of NC_134397.1, read as the reverse complement.
ACAGACAGACAGACAGACGGACAGACAGACAGACAGACGGACATCGCTAAATCGACTCAGAATTTAATTCTAAGCCGATTCGTATACTAAAAGGTTGGTCTATGATTACTCCTTCTTGGCGTTACATACAAATGCACAAACTTATTATACCCTGTACCACAGTAGTGGTGAAGGGTATAATGAATGCAAACATATTTACTTATCCACAACAAAATATGTCTCTCAATTAGAGAACTATTTGCTCTCATTTGATTCCCTCACTGTATTTTGTTGAATCTTTCGTTATGTGTCATCGTCGTCATCATCTTTATCTTAGTCTGTTTTCTCTATTTACGAAATTTCGAAATTAATAAGTGTTTGCATCCATAGACATTATTTTTAATAAAATGTAATGGCCCAAACATAATATGTTCTAACATACCCAGCAAAAAAATTTGGAAGTTCTTCCAAAGGCACAACTTTAAAAGAACTTCGGGAAGATGCACTTCCAATTATGTTCTTTATTGTAACTCCCCAGGAAGTTCTTTTAATTCAATTTTTAATAACTTGGTTTTTTTCATACTTTTAATGGATAATTTTAACTTTTTTGTTTCAAATAGGTTAAAAACAGAGTAAGAATTCATAAAATGGTACAAATCATCTAAATTTTGTCGAAAAAATGCTAAATCCAATCTGAAAAAATTTTGATTTTTTGAAAATATTTGAGTTCAAACCTTTCCAAAAAGCGTTAGAATCCATTAAAAATTATAAAAATTATTTATTTGACAAAATATCACAAAATTTTTTAATTTACATCCATAACATTGAATTCGGATCATACCTAAAAAAGTGATGCAAATTGAGTGCAACGGCTGTGGAGGACTTCCGTCCTATGACAAGCCCATGTTAAATTCATCGCTTCTGCGTCAATTTTGCACCACTTCCGGATCCCAAAAGTAATGAAAATTTTCTTTTTTAATACGTAAGTGATGCAAACTTGGCGCAGAAGCGATGAATTTAACATGGGCTTGTCATCGGACGGATGTCCACCATTTCAACAGTCGTTTCACTAAATTTGCATTACATCTTAAGGTGTGATCCGAATTCAGTGTTTTGGATATAAATTAAAAAAATTTTGTGATATTTTGCCAATTAAATAATTTTTATATTTTTTTATCAATATTAATGCATTCTAACAATTGTCTGAAACGTTTGACCTCAAATATTTTCAAAAGTTCGCCATTTCCGACAAAATTTTAAAAATATGTACCATATTATTAAAACTTACTCTGTTTTTAAATTATTTTAAATAAAAAAGTTAAAAATATGAAAACGAGTTATAAAAAATTGAATTAAAAGAAGTTGTTTCTTTAAAACAACTTCCCAATTTTTTGGTTAGGATATATGTGCCAACATTGTTATACTAGTTTATGAATATTTTATGTTTATACTCAAAAATAATGTGCTAAAATTTGAGTACCAAACATATAGTTTTTACACCCAAACATATGAAAAACAGTCGTTTTCGTTCGTGTGTCCACCTCAAAGAATCCCTCTGTTTGGGTATAACAGAGTACGGTTGGAATCAGCGGGGGTGAGCGGGGATTACCTTTACCTGTGTGAGATGAACCGAGTGATCATGGATCTCTCATGAGCCGAAGATAAACCAAAAGCTTTATGACAAATCAATTGGTTTATCGCTCCCAGAAAAGATGACCAAAGATGACGATAAAACCATGGATAAAATTAAATGAAACAGCAATTAGGGAATGGACTGTATTTAGAGATTGTGTTTTATTTTCTTTGGTCGACTTCTTACCAGTAGGTGTTCGTAGTTACAGGGATGAAAAGCAAGTGACTTATAAAGGAAATACTATTTTCAAAATGGCTTAGTGATTTTATGGATAAAACTTAATTTAATTATCTGATTACTCATCTACCAATGCGACACTGTAGACAGAAATTCATTTGGGGATTTTTATACTAATCTAGGAATTCATGTATTAATTAGGGTTTTCGTTTCAACGTAAACATTCTGCCCACCTTGCAGTACTACTAAAATAAAATAGGAGAAAATAAATTGTTGATACAAATTCGTGTTGTACTCTTCTTCGGTTAGTACTGCTTATTTTCTATTAAATGATACTTAAATCTAAGATAATTTTTTTTTGGTTGTTAATTCAATTTTAGGTTCATAATAAGATTTGATACAAATGATATATAAATGTTTATATTCAATTTTTGTCCATTAGATAGAAAAGTTTCCATATAAAATAATTCCAAAGCTGGTATTCTGTGCTGTTGGTAGACCTGTACGAACAAAAATTCCATCCCGGACTACTCGTGAAAAAACGTCGACTCCCAATATGATGTCAATTGTGGACGCTTTATAGAAATGTTTATCAGCCAGTTTCAGGTTGTTAAAGTTGGTGAGGATGGATTCTGGAAGTGATTTCTTGGGTGTTATGGTACCGATTCGGTTGTTTACTCGCAAAATAGTTTCAATTTGAAAATTAGAGTCGACATATGACCAGAGAGTGATTGGACATATTATTTCATTATCTAGCTCTAAAGTAGTCAACCCTAATTTATCCACAAATTGTTTGGAGATGCAGCTCATTTTTGAAGCTGTGTCAAACAAGCACCTGGCACTATGTTTGCCGTCCTTTGAACTTATTTTTACCAAAGCTGTAGGTAGAAGAGTGGCAGCATTTTGTTTGAGAATTGCGGTGAGGGATGTTGTGGTGGGTACTGTGTCAGTGACTGAAGATTGTTTTGTTTTTAAAGAACTGGTGGAGGATGATGGGTTTTGTTCTTTCGCCGATGATTGCTGCTTTAACTTATTGCATTTGTTGGATTCTAGCAATCTGGTATGTATGTGCAGCAATGAGTGGTGGCGCTTACGGCAATACCCGCAACCTGTCTTGGTAAAACAGGACCCATCCGAGTGCGAGTGTGCCAAACAATTGACACAGTATCCAAATTTTTCTACAGCTTTCATTCGTTCTGTAGAATTCATTCTTCTAAATTTCCAGCAAGATTTTAAGGCATGAACTTTCCGACAAACTCTACAAATAAATGGACCTTTGTTCTTGATAAGCTGAGTTTTTGTGGTCGAATGCATTTTTCTGTAAAATAGAAGAAATTATATTTTGGATTGTGAGAAAAAATAAACGAGAAATTAGGGTAGGTGAAGTCATCGAAAATTTTAAAGGATTATACACTTTCGTGGGGCAGAACAACGAGTTTTGTTATTGGCCTTGTTATCGTGCCTCGTTCTGTTCTTACGTCGGCCACCCGAACTCTTCCGTCGCTTCCCATGTAGATTCGAGAGATTCTTCCCAGTCGCCAACTATTAGGAGGCAAATTTTCTTCCTTTACGACGACTAACATGTCCTCTTGGAGATTGGAGTCGGGTGTTTTCCACTTATGTCGTTTTTGAAGCTCCTTTAAGTATTCGTTCTTCCAACGGGTGCAAAATTGCTGGTAAAGTGCTTTGATTTTTTGCCATCGGTTTTGAATAGATATTGGAGATTGATTGGATTCAGGTTCCAGCGGAACCAAAATAGGACATCCAATTAAGAAGTGACCTGGAGTTAGAGCTGCAAGATCGGAAGGTTCTTGGGAACTTGGAGATATTGGTCTAGAGTTTAAACATGCTTCTATCTTGGATAATAAAGTTTGGAATTCCTCGAATGTATATTTATGGACACCCGCCACCTTTCTGAAATGTAACTTGAAACTTTTCACACCGGCCTCCCATAGACCACCCATATGTGGGGCACCGGGGGGTATGAAGTGCCAAGTAACATTCTGGTGAGCGTAATTTGAGGTCACTGCTTGTCGTGATGTTTGGATAAACTCTTTAGCCAAAACCTTGGAAGCACCAATGAAAGTGGTTCCGTTGTCGGAATGTATATGAAGTGGACATCCTCGCCGTGATACAAATCGGCTAAATGCAGCAAGAAAAGCGGACGATGACAAATCAGTTGTAGCTTCGAGGTGTATCGCCCGAGTTGAAAAACAAATGAACACACACACATAGCCCTTTGAAATACGGCAGCATCTTCCCGCAAAGCTTTTCAGCTCAAAGGGACCAGCAAAGTCGATTCCGGTATGAGCAAATGGACGTGAAATTTCACATCTCTCAGGAGGTAAAGCGGCCATTAACTGTTTCTGACATCTTTTCTTATATAAAATACATGGCTTGCAATTATGGATAATAGCCTTGATTAGGTTCTGCACTTTTGGAATCCAGTATTGCGTACGGACAAGTCTAAGTACTAGTTGATTACCACCATGTAAACTAATTTGATGGGTGAAATGTACAAGCAACCTAGAATACTGACAATTGTACGGCAGAATAATCGGATGACGTTCTTGGTACGACAGGGTTGTTGATGATTCCAATCTCCCACAAATGCGCATTATGCCTTCTGAATCCATGAAAGGATTCAAACATAGTGTGGGACTAGAAGACGATATGGATTTTTTGCTAGAAAGAGTCAGGTATTCGTTTGCATAATAGGCTTTTTGGGTCACGATAATAAGTTTCTTACGAACAAAAAGAATTTCGGCAGCAGTAATGGATGCTGAATCTCTTTTATAATTTGATCGATATTTTGGATGGGTACCCAGATAGAATCTGTAGACGTAAGAAATTACTCTCATAGCTCTTGGAAATGAAGAAAAACGATGTAGTATGTCGAGAAAATCCTTAAAATATGAAAAATGAACTTGCACAGATTTCCTTTCACAATCTGTATCGCCGACAACTTCCTTCGGGATTTTTGGCCATGTTCTTGAAGATTCAGAAAGCCAAGTTGGCCCTTCCCACCAAAGCTTACATCTCGAAAGCTCTTGGGGGCTAGTGCCTCGACTGGCTATATCAGCTGGATTTTCTTCCGAGTTAACATGAAACCATCGTGATGGATCCACTACGTGCGTTATTTTCGAGACTCGATTTGCCACGAAAGTTGTCCAAACACAAGGTGGTTTTGCCAACCATGACAGTACAATCGTTGAGTCTGTCCAACAGTATATTGTATATTTTTGGATATCAAAGTGTGGAATTAGATTATCGATCATTTCTGCCAAAAGTGAGGCTCCGCATAGCTCCAATCGAGGAATTGACAAAGTCTTTAATGGAGCAACCTTGGTCTTGGATGATATTAAACGTGTGGATATTGCATTGGGATAAGTCATGCGTATGTAAAGTGCAGCAGAATATGCCTTCTCTGAGGCATCCGAAAAACCGTGGAATTCAATGTCTGCCTCGGGTGAAAAGCTCACCCATCTCGGAATTCTAATCTTTTCTATAAGTGGATAGTCACCCTGAAAATTTTTCCACATTGTTTGGGTCTCTGTGGAAATTAAGGAATCCCAGTCTGTTCTTTCCATCCAGATTTTCTGCATTATTATTTTTGCCGTGATAACTATAGGAGATAACCATCCTGCAGGATCAAATATTTTGGGTATTTGAGATAACACTTCTCGTTTCGTGTAAGGCAGATGTGCCGGAAGTGGTATAGCTGTGAAGTAGAATTCGTCAGATAGAGCGTTTCAACGGATTCCTAAGGTCTTTGCTGAACTGCGATCTTCGAATTCCAAAAAATCGCTGTACAAAAGGCTATCTTCAGGAAGCCCGTGAAGAATGGCTTTTCGATTCGAAATCCATTTGCGTATTGAAAATCCTGCAGAATTCAAAGCCTGAATGAGTTGATCCCTAGTAGCAATGGCTATTGGAATGGAATGAGCGCCAATTAACGCATCATCCACATACATACACGATTTTAAAATATGACTAGCTAAGGGATACTTATCCTGAACATCATTCGCCAACTGAATCATGGTACGAATGGCTAAATAAGGAGCACAATTCAAGCCAAACGTCACAGTCTTCAATTCAAAGTCCTGGATTGGATCATCCTGTGATTTACGAAATAAAATTCGTTGAAAGGGAGTATCGGACGAATCTACCAGGATTTGTCGGTACATTTGCTGTATGTCACCATTCAAAACAAATCGATAGAAACGCCATCGTAAGATTAAAATGGTCAGGTCATTCTGAAGTACTGGACCCGTGTGAAGAACGTCATTTAGGCTTACCCCAGTTGACGTTGGACATGATGCATTGAAGACGACTCGAATCTTAGTCGTTGCCCTTTCAGGCTTGACCACTGCATGATGGGGTAAGTAATAGTTGGGCTCAGCCATTAATGCATTCGGAGAAGTCACTGGGAACATATGTCCCAATATACGATATTCATCAAGAGCCTTATCATATTCGGATTTCAAATAAGCATCCTTAAGAAGACGCGTTTCATTACGGAGAAACTGCGCCATTGCACTCTTTCGTGAAACTCCGAGGCATGATTTGTCTGGATTGGATTCTTTGAATGGGAGAACAACAACATATCTGCCCTCGGGATTCCGTCTTGTCGTTTTCCTATACAAATCCTCGCAGTATTTATCATCCCGTGAGGGAAATCGTTTTCGTGGTATGTTCTCCACTTCCCAGAACCGGGAAATCTTTTGATCCAAAGAGATATCACAAAAGTATGAAACACAAGTATTGAAACAGGAGGAATTTCGATGAGCAATAGGTCCCGTAAGAATCCATCCAAAGACAGTTTCTTGAGCCATTAGAGTGCCACAAATCTGATGAAGGTTCCTGGGCAACAGGATTGAAGGAAGAACATCAGCGCCTAAGAGAATATCAATTTTGGCACTCTCATAAAATCTGGGATCGGCCAAATCTAGTCGAGGCAAATTCGAGAACGATTCAACATGGATAGTTTTGGACGGTAGATTATTGGAGAGGTGTGGTACTATTAAAGCCGACACTGTTAGTTCGAAATCGGGCACCACGTCCGAAACCAACATAAAAGAACATTCCTTGTGTACGGAAGCAGAAACCGAACTATTCAAACCGGAAATAATGGCGGAAGTTCGACGGACTGGAAGTTTCAATAAGTTAGCAAGATTCTCCGATATGAAAGAACCTTCGGAGCCTGTATCCAACAACGCCCGAACTTTATATACTTCCCCTTGATGTAAAAGATTTACCATCGCTGTCCCTAATAAAATCCCACTAGAACTGGCAGCAAAACAGGTCTGTATAACTTCACTGGAAGAGTTATTAGGCTGACCCTTGGATGTGGATGGTTGGTAGGACAACATGGAAGCATTTTCCGGCCTTGAGGTCGGGACAGGATTATCTAAACGGGTATCGTCCGAGACTCGATTTTTATACTAATCTAGGAATTCATGTATTAATTAGGGTTTTCGTTTCAACGTAAACACCCTCAAATGTGGCGGATATGAAATATTTATATATCAGGTAATTTTCACAATTTTCCCTTTATATGTTACCTCATTCCATACCGTCGGAAAAATTTTAGATAAAAGTTTATATCATAAAATGAATTAAATTAAAATGACACATCTAAGTCATATCGGTTAAACTTAAATATATGTGCATTCCAATCATATTGTATGTTTAACATTTATATGTTATATTTAAAATACAAAATTTTTTTTCATTCCAAATAGAAATCCTAATACAGAATATATTATACAGTAGAATTAAAAACAATTTTAAATACAATTAGCAAATAGCGACATAATTATATAAACATCAATTTTATATTAATATATAATTTTGTATTAATAAATAATTTTGACTAAATATTTTAAAATGTTTGTATTTTAAATATTTTTATATTCCAATATTTAGTAGTTTAAAAATGTTTAAAAGTGCATTCCAGAGGCGAACAGTATCTACAAAGAAGTGCCAATCAGATAGTAACATTATCTAAAAAATCTTCTTGTAGTGTAACTAAAAATCTCTCTCATTTTTTAGTTCTTTTTTTCTTTCAGAAAAGTCTTACATTTTATCCACTCTAATATTACCTGTCCAACTTGCTCGCCCACTTTTTTTTATACAATAAACTCTCGAGACGAGGATTCAATTAATTTTTGTCCTAGGATCCTATATCCATTGTGTACCCCCTGCACTTGGATGGGAATTTAACAACAATTTCATATTTATTCCATTCAGCCGTAATCTAGATTTACGTTTTTATTACAACTGATACGTGAATGTCAGCGCGTGTTTGCGAGCCTTCATCTATGGGCGAATGTTAGTTTGTCGCAACCACCCAAGCAGCTATCTCTGATAGAATTGGGATAGCGAGTCCGTAAATCATAGGATGGTTTAACTAACTCACCTACACTTTATTACTTCGAATATCGAAAGATACTTGGGGCTAGCTGACGGGCGGTTTGTTCACTGAATGGCAATTTTTTTTTGTCTGTTTTCTTTCTTTTAATTTTGATGCTTTGTTATTTGTGCTCTCCACGTATTTTCCCATAAAAGTATGTGTATCACAATGGCTCCATCTCCAATCGATGCACTGTGAATTGCGACGATTGTGAATTAAGATTTATAGCAGACCCAAATCTGCTCCGATATAGATGATATTGAGTATATTTAATGAGTAATATTAAAGATAAACATATGGCAAATTTGAAGAAGTTAGTTCCGGAAAATGTGAAAAAGAATTATTTTTGTACAAATTTATCATATTTTCCACGTTCAACCTTGTGCCCCATTTGATACCCATTTTTAAGTCGAATCGCCTAACTATAAGGAGAAAACGACTTCATTGAAAAGTTGATCACTTTTGGACACGGAAATATTTTTTATATTATTAAGGACATGAAATCTTTGGCCTCACGACAATATTTTTTCAGTGTGCTATTTCAAATCCTGAAGCAATGTTGAAGATATTTCCACATTGTGGCTGAGTTGGTTACGATAGGTAAAAAACAAGTATATACAGCAGTAAGTTCGGCCGGGCCGAATCTTAAATATTGTAGTTTCCTTTGAAAATTTCATGGGGGTTTGATGACAGATGTTCCCAATCAGAGCATTTCAACCAGTAAACTTCCCGAAGATAAATTTAAAGATTCTACCTACGAAGACTATATCAGATTCTGGATTTATGAGAACCAATTTTGTTTGAGTTTTAGAGGAATCATAAATATGTCGTGTAAGCGTGCAAGATGATGAAATTACTCCTTGATTTGAAATATAAAATCTGCGGATTTTTTACCCCCATTATTTAAATAATTACGAGAAGTTAAATCTGCAAATTCTACATTCAGTTTCAAGCAATTTTCATGATCAGTGCGCCTTCTATACCCTCAAGAAGAGAAATAGGTCTATATGGAGGCCTTACCAAATGGACCGATAAAAACTAAATCCGATACACGGACCGTAGAAGCTTGAGAAGTAAAATATGGGGATCGGTCTATATGGTGGCTATATCAAAACATGGACCGATACTCCCAATTTTCGGCACACCTTTTTTGGTCCTAAAATACTTTTAGATTTTCAATTTGAGACAAAGAGACCAAGAAGTAAAATCGGGAGATCGGTCTATATGGGGGCTCTATCAAAACATCGACCGATACTCACCATTTTTGGAACACCATTTTGTGGTCCTAAACTACCACTATATTTGTAATTTCAGGCAGATTGAATAAAAACTACGGATTCTATAAGGCCAAGAAGTAAAATCGGGAGATCGGTCTATATGGAGGCTACACCAAACTATCGACCGATACTCACCATTTTTAGCACACTTTTTTGTGGTCCCAAAATACCTCTAGATGTGCAATTTCAGGCAAATTGGATAAAACTACGGATTCTATAAGCCCAAGAAGTAAAATCAGGAGATCGGTTTATATGGGGTCTATACCAAAACATGGACCGATACTCGCCATTTTTGACACACCTATTTATGGTTCTAAAATACCTCTAGATTTCCAATTTAAAGCGAATTTGATAAAAACTAAGAATTCTAGAAGCCCAAGAAGTAAAATCGGAAAATCGGTCTATATGGGGGCTATATCAAAACATGGACCGATACTCACCATTTTTGGCACACCTCTTTACGGGTTTAAAATACCTCTAGGTTTCCAATTTCAGGCAAATTGGATAAAAACTACGGATTCTATAAGCCCAAGAAATAAAATCAGGAGACCGGTCTATGTGGGGGCTATACCAAAACATGGACCAACACTCACCATTTTTAGCACACCTCTTTATGGTCCCAAAATACCTCTAGATTTCTAATTTCAGCCAATTTGGATAAAAACTACTGTTTCTATAAGCCCAAGACCCCACATCGGTAGGTCGGTTTATATGGGGACTATATCAAAACTTGGATCGAAATAGCCCATCTTCGAACTAGACCTGCCTGCAGACAAAAGACGAGCTTGTGCAAAATTTCAGCACGATTGCTTCATTATTGAAGACTGTAGCGTGATTACAACAGACAGACAGACAGCCAGAGAGACAGACGGACATGGTTATATCGTCTTAGAATTTCTCCCTGATCAAGAATATATATACTTTATATAGTCGGAAATCGATATTTCGATGTGTTACAAACGGAATGACAAACTTCTTATACCCCCGACACCATGCTATAGTGACGTTGGCGTTATTCTGGACAGGAATCTGAACTTTAAGCTTAATATTGAAGAAATGGCGAGGAAAGCAACGGTAGCTTTATACTCGTGCAAAAAGGCAATAGGGAAAAAGTGGGGACTAAAACCAAAAATTGTGCATTGGCTATACACGGCAGTGGTTAGACCTATAATGCTAACATATATGGTGTTGTAGTCTGGTGGCCGGCACTTCACCAGCCGACAAGTTTAGACAAAGTTCAGCGTATGGCGTGCTTGTGTATCTCAGGTGCATTCAGCAAGACAGGAACAAATTCCCTTAATGTCATACTGCATCTATTGCCTTTAGACATTTTGGCCAAACAATCAGCTGCAACAACGGCTGTGCGGTTGCGCGAGCTATCGCTGTGACCGGAAAAAGTTACGGTCACAGTTTGCTCCTCAAGATAATGCCAGATGTGCCTAGCTTTGCGGATTACACTTTGGCGAGACCACTTTTTGACAAAAAGTTTGAGACTCTAATTCCCAACAGTGAGGCGTGGTGTACACGGACCCCGGGGAATAAAAATATATAGATTTCTACACTGATTGCTCCAAATTGGATGGACAAGTGGGTTTCGGAGTATATTCTAAAGATCTGGAACTTCGAATAGCGAAAAGATTACCTGATCACTGTAGTGTTTTTCAGGCTGAAATATTAGAAATAAGAGAAGTGGTGAATTGGCTGAGAAGTAGTGTTCCAAGCAATATTGGCATTAATATATACTCAGACAGTCAACCTGCAATAAAATCCTTGGACTCTGTGTTCCTCAACTCGAAAACGGCCATCGACTGCCGCAAATCTCTCAATGAGATGGCTGAGCAGTACAATATTCACCTAATATGGGTGCGTGGCCATAGGAACATACCGGGGAACTGCGAAGCAAATGAGCTAGCAAGGCTAGGAACTACCTTACATATTCCAGGGGAACTAGAATCTTTTGGTATGTCCCTGACTACCTGCAAGCTCTTACTGCGTGAGAAGGCTGCCATGATGGCAAATGTTCGATGGAAGAATTGTAAGGGTTGTAATGACACCAAGCAAATATGGCCCAATTTAAACTTAAACCGCACACTAGATATGCTAGTATTCTCGAGACGCCATATATCACTCCTGATATCTGCTATAACGGATCACTGCCTGATAGGCGATTTTGCGAAAACTATTGGCGCGAAGTATAATGACTGTTGTATGAGCTGTCATGATGCGGAGGAAAAGGAATCAATAAAACACCTCTTGTGTGAGTGTCCTGCATTTTGTGTAAGGCGTAAGCAAATTTTAGCAAATTTCAGATTACTGGCGGACCTGGAAAACGTTAACTTAGGCAGTCTGCTAATGTTTTTGGAACAATCTGGTTGGTTCAACAGAAGAAAATAATCGAGAGGGTTCAGCGGTTAAAACTAGAAGTGCACATATGTAATATGTACTTTTAGTTAATGTGGTATCACAATGGACTGAATAGTCTAAGTGAGCCTGAAACTTAATCGGGCTACCACTTTAACTTAACCTAACCTAACCATTCTATGGTGGTGGGTATAATAAGGATCCTATTGCAAAATTTGTGGAATCGGACGGAACATATAAATTCGAGTTACACTCAAGAAACCGTGAACCCACCCACCCACTCTGTATTACAAACACAGATGTCACGCTTATTTTACAATATAAGTAAGTAAATATTTTTCGAAAAACTATAGATTTTTTTATAATTAAACTTTTTCACTTGTTAAAGAAAATTTCGAAGTTTGAAGAACAAAATTGCATATACATTTAAAACAAGTATATATGGCCGTAAGTTCGGCCAGGCCGAATCTTATGTACCCTCCACCATGGATTGCGTCATCCACAATCGAATTACTTGGGTTGTGGTATCTTAAATCGTTTTCTAAATTGTGAGTTAGTCCATACGTTGTATATATTAGACACAAAAGGTTTGTGTATGTTAGGTAAGTCTACAAATAATTACGAGTCGATATGAACTTTTGCACGGTACATAGGGGCCCAGAATTGATATATAGGGGTCGCTTATATGGGGGCTATATACAATTATGAACTTGATATGGACCAATTTTTGTGTGATTGAGGATCGATTTATCTGTGGGCTATATATAATTATGGACCGATGCGGATGCAATTTTGGAATGGTTGTTAGACACCATAAACTAACACCATGTACCAAATTTCATCCGGATCGGATGAAATTTGCTTCTCGTAGAGGGTCTGCAAGCCAATTTTGGGGGTCCGTTTATATGGGGGCTATACGTAAAAGTGGACCGATATGGCCCATTTATGATACCATCCGACCTACATCAATAACAATTATACGTGTGCCAAGTTTCAAGTCGATAGCTTGTTTCGCTCGAAAGTTAGCGTGATTTCAACAGATGGACGGACGGACATGCTCAGATTGACTCAGAATTTCACCACGACCCAGAATATACATACTTTATGGGGTCTTAGAGCAAAATTTCGATGTGTTACAAACGGAATGATAAAGTTAACTCAAAAAAAAGTGAACTCTCTATTTCACTAAAGCCAATTTAACTTTATTTTAGTTCATGGAATTGTTATCTTTGGAGAAAGTTTCCTTTACTCTAATATTGTTTTGCGTACGTTAATTAAATGAGCTAAAAAATAGGAAAAAATTATGCTCAAATTAAGCATAAAGATATACTAAATTCGTGTACCCCACAAAGTAGTTCAGAATTTCTTAAAACTTGTAAATTTTACCAATAATGCTCCCATCATGAACTTCGTATATAACTAAAGACATTCTTGCAATTTTGAACTCCAAGTTTTTCCTTCAAACTACAAGATTTTCTTTAACAAGTGAAAAACATTAATAATGTCTAATAAATGTTCTTGAATTTGTCGAAAAATATTTACTTATTTTTTTGATATCCGCATGATACCAGCGTTTGTAATACTGTTTAGTTAAACTTTTCTACAAATTTTCAAAATTTTCTAAAATTAACCAACAGTTTTCTTCATGGTGGGTTCACTGTTTTTTCAGTCCACTCAAAAAAAAAATGAACCCTCTATTTCACTAAAGCCAATTTAACTTTTTTTTATTTCATGGAATTATTATGTTTGAAAGAAAGTTTACTTTACTCTAATAATTTTTTGCGTACGTTAGTTAAATGAACTAAAAATTGGGGAAAAATTGTACACATATGATGTACAAAGATTTACTATATTCGTACTTCTCACAAAATAAATCATTGTTTCATTAAATTTGAAAATTTTACTACAAATGCACCCATCGTGAACTTTGTATGGCACTAAAATCTTTCTTGCAATTTTGAACTCCAATTGTTTCTTTCAAACTACAAGATTTTCTTTAACAAGTGAAAAAAATTAATTAACTGTAATAAATTTTCTTGAATTTGTCGAAAAATATTTATTTATTTTTGTGATATGGGCGTGATGTTAGCGCTTGTAGTACCGTTTAGTTAAAATTTTCTAAAAAATAATCTAAATTTCCTAAAATTAACCAAAATTTTTCTTCCTGGCGGGTTCACTATTTTTTCAGTGTATAGTTAAGTGCTACAACTTGAAAATGGGTACTTTAACACGACAGAAAATTTTGTTAGGCCAGGGACAACTTGACATTTATAATTCAGAATATTTCTTTAAATGGTCTTTAAATTTGTTGAATTTTCCTAACTTGACAACAAAGCAAAAGGCTTTTAAAAATAGAAGATGTTTTTCAACACTTTATTCTAAAGCCCTTTTTTACTTGAAACAGAGCATAATTTCTACTTGAAGTTGATCAAGAGTTTAAAAATATAATAAAACGAAATTTGGGAGTACGTGAAAAAAAAACTGAACAGGCGAATGAATTACAATTTGTTTCTTAGAATCAAGTATGCAATACTCAAACTTAAAAGAGAATTGTGCCTTAAATTTGTCATTACTTCAATTCTCCGCTCCTTTCGCTAGGCAATCAATACCAAAATCATTAGTGTAAAGAATAATATGAGAACAAAGTAGAATTTTTAATTCCCATACAATTCAAATTTGATCTTGAATGAATTTAGTGAATTAATTAAAAGTGTGCTTGGTTTATATTTCTTTAAACATTCCGCAACAAAAACTATTTCATAATAAACCACCACATGGTAATTGTATTTGTGCCAAGGTTTCATATCCTACGTTCCACTGTACATTGACGTAATGTTCGCCATATCTGATTTTCCTTTCGGTTCACATCACATCATTTTGTTATTGTGTCTTATAAATGTTTTTTTCCCTTTCTTCCCAAAGATTTTTGATTGCATTCTCAGAAATGAAGAAACCTGAAGCAAAGAAAAAAAACAGCATAGACATTTTTTTGTACATCCACCATTCGTTTATTCCTACGTTTGCAGCTATAATCCCCTCGTACTTTGTTGTATTAGTTATATATTATTTGCTATTCTTCATCTAATGTTTCAAGTTTTTTGTTGCTGCTTTTCTGATGGTATTTTCTTATTGTGAGGTGAGAGTCTGCGATTGGAGTGCGTGTTACCCTGCCTGGTTTGGCGATATTCTATGGACACCCTTCGTACATGAAGAACGCTTATTACCTATATCATCTGGTTTGATATACATAAGTATTCCAGTATCTAGCATAAATTTTTGCTTTCTAATAGACCATGGAAATTATAAAGTTTTGCGAGAAATTATAGTAATAGCATGGGAAATGTGATCTATTTGGAAGAAGCGGTCAAAGGAATTGATGACATACGTCATATGGTCCTTAATTGCACAGTCCTTAGTTGGACAGTCGTCGGTCATGATTCTACTCATTCCGATTATGTCAAGTAGTCATATAGAAGCATATGTGCAGCACCGTGGTGCAATGGTTAGCATGCCCGCCTTGCATAAACAAGGTCGTGGGTTCGATTCCTGCCGAACACCAAAAAGTTCTTCAACGGTGGATTATCAGTAATGCTGGTGACATTTCTGAGGGTTTCAAAACTTCTCTAAGTGGTTTCACTGCAATGTGGAACGCCGTTCGGACTCGGCTATAAAAAGGAGGTCCCTTGTCATTGAGCTTAACATGGAATCGGGCAGCACTCAGTGATAAGAGAGAAGGTCACCACTGTGGTATCACAATGGACTGAATAGTTTAAGTGAGCCTGATACATCGGGCTGCCACCTAACCTAACCTAACCTAAATATATGTGTAGCACCACTTCACTTCTGGAATGTGTAGTTGATACCACCCAGCAAAAAAATTTGGAAGTTCTTCCAAAGGCACAACTTTAAAAGCACTTCCAGAAGATGCACACCCAATGATGTTCTTTAGTTTAACTACCCAGGAAGTTCTTTTAATTCAATGTTTTTTCATACTTATAATGGATAATTTTAACTTTTTTGGTTTCAAATAGGTTAAAAACATAGTAAGAATTCATAAAGAAGAATTCATACACGCAAAAAAATAATTCTTTCCTCCCAAACGAAATTTTAGACAAACAAAGTTCGTTTCTTATTTGCTTTTCGCTGTAAGGAAGTGTATTTGGAAGAAAAGTATATACTTTTTGTGATAAACATTTATTCTTTTCCAGGATGTAACAACAATTTCATATAGACTAACTAAAAAAAATTTTTTTTTTCTTGCTAATTGCATTTTCCTTCACATCTTTCTCACATCCACGAGTTTTTTTAGTTCTTAACACCTTTTCCTGTAATACCAACAATGTAGAAGAAATTATACGAATTTATAAATTTTTAAAATTTTTTTACCTTTCGCCTGGACGGAGAATCGAACCGTGGACCATGCACTTTGTAGGCCAACGCACTAACCACTGAGCTATGTACCTGTTATGGTCATCAAGAGATAAATATCCATATAAGTAATATTTATATAGCATAGCTTGCGGCGCCCACGAACCGAATAAACAAAGTTTATTTAACAGAAACAAACATTTAGTTTGGCACCGTGGAGCAGTGGTTGCTACGTCTGACTCTCATGCCAAGGGTCGTGGGTTCGATCCCTGCTTCGACCAAAGTTTTTTTTCTTTTTTTTGCATACATTCTACATATGTTCGGAAGATTCCGAAAAAAATGTTCAACATTACATTGTACTATATTAAATTTTTAACTGTAAAATGTGTTTTATTAAAGACCAAAAGTCAGAAAAGAACAGTGTTTGATATAAACGAAATGGACTCTGTTGTTGTTTCAAAAATAACTTTTTTTATTAAAAAAATAAAAACTTTGTAACAAACGAATTTTTTTGGTGATAAAAGTTTAAAATTTTCGAAGCAATTCAAAAAACCCTAACAAAAGAAAAACGTTTTCGGTACACGTTTTCCAAACGTTTTTTTCTTTGCGTGTAAGAATTCAATTTTGTCGAAAAAAAATGCTAAATTCAATCTGAAAAATTTTTGAATTTTTGGAAATATTTGAGGTCAAACGTTTCCGACAGCGTTAGAATCCATTAAAAATTATAAAAAATAATAAAAATTATTTATTTGACAAAATATCACAGAATTTTTTAATTTACATCCAAAAGATTGAATTCGGATCACATCTAAAGAAGTGATGCAAATGCAGTGCAATGGCTGTTGAAATGGAGGATTTCCGTCCTATGACAAGCCTATGTTAAATTCATCGCTTCTGCGTCAATTTTGCACCACTTCCGGATCCAAATAGAAAATTTTCATTACTTTTTTGGCGACGCTTTTTTTGCTGGGCAGGGTGTGGAATCGGAGTCTGAAAAATTAGATGGAGTCGTAAAAATTTTGCTCGACTCTGGCTACACGAAAATTTTAAAAACACTTTATATCATTGTAACTAAACAAATTTTTACGCAAATTAGATTTCATTGTGTTATTCAATCAATGACTGTATTTACGCTGCAACTTTCAGTAATTGAGATTATTCCAGAAGAAGGTTAGACTAGAAGAAGGCTGAATTAATTAATTTTAATTAACAACATCATAAAAATTTATTTGAAACATTTTGAAAAGTCGATTTAATAGTTTTTTATATTAATTTTAGGTTGATTTAGCCTTTATTGCTGTAATACGTAGGTTGGTAGACGTCAAGTTCGAACATTTGCCACACCGTAGAATTTTGTGACATAGCAATCACTTATAAACCGATCTTCCGATTTGACTTCTTGAACATGTAGATTAGTTTAGGCTAGATTAGTTTGCTTTTACCAAAAGGTCTAAAATTTTTTCCAGCCTGAAATTTTCAAACAATTGTGTCAGAATTTGGGATCCCTAAAAACATATGCAACATAAAGCTTCCCATTATTTGGGGCAATAAATAAAATTAATAATTTTTGATTGATATCGGCTACACTGAAAAAAATATTGTCGTGACGTCAAAGATTGCATGTCTTTAAAATACGAATGCAAATTTTGCTTAGCATAGAAGACGCATTTCTCTAGTATAAAGTTTTTTCCATGACCAAAGGTCGATAAACTTTTCAATGAAGTCGTATTGTCCTTATAATTAAGTGATTTGATTTAAAAATGGATATCATAACATGAAAAAAAAAAATGTTCGGGCTAAGGTCAACTTGACTTTAATAATTTAGAAAAAATCTTTAAATTTAATGAAATTGTCTTTAAATTTGTTGTCTTTTTGCATCTTGACTACAAAGCAAAAAATCGTTCAAATATAGGACATGTTTTTCAAAACTTTATTTTAAAGACGTTTTTTACTTGAAACACAGCATAATTTCTACTAGAATTCGAGTCTTAATTTGGAAAACAAAGTCGTCGTTAACTTGTTTTTAAAGGACTTTGATAGCATATGAAGAAAAAAAGCTGAAAAAGCGAAAAATTTAAATTTGCTTCCTAGAAGCAAGTACACAAAACCCGATTTTAAAAGAGAATTGTGTCTTAAAAGTTACTTGTATTCTCCGCTTCTTTGGCTCGGAATCAATACCAAATTTTTTAAAGTAAAGACAAAATCTTTGGAACCGGGTATGCTTTTTTTTCAGTGTAGGTTAGGTTAGGTTAGATTAGGTGGCAGCCCGACGTATCAGGCTCACTTATACTATTCAGTCCATTGTGATACCACATTGGTGAACTTCTCTCTTATCACTGAGTGCTGCCCGATTCCATGTTCAAGTTCAATGACAAGGGACCTCCTTTTTATAGCCGAGTCCGAACGGAGTTCCACATTGCAGTGAAACCACTTAGAGAAGCTTTGAAACCCTCAGAAATGCCACCAGCATTACTGAGGTGGGATATTCCACCGCTGAAAAACTTTTTGGTGTTCGGTCGAAGCAGGAATCGAACCCACGACCTTGTGTATGCAAGGCGGGCATGGTAACCATTGCACCATGGTGGCTCCATTGCACCACGGTGGCTCGGCTAAATTTACATGCAAAGAAAACACGAAAAATTATTTCTTTTGTTAGAGTTTTTTGAATTTCTTTGAAAATTTCAATCTTTTATGACCAAAAAAATTGTTTTTGTTACAAAACTTTTAATTTTGCAATAAAAAAAATGAATCCAAAAACCAAATGGACTTGGTTTACATCACGCACTGTTCTTTACTGACTTTAACTGTTTTATAAGACACATTTTGAAGTTTCATAGTAACATTTAATATAGTAATATGTAATGTCGAACATCTATTCGGGATCTTCCGAACAATTTTGGAATATATGTAAAACAAAACTTTTTGGCGTTCTGTCGAAGAAGGGTTTGAACCCACGATTCTTTCTATGCTAGATGAGCATGCTAATCATTGCTCCAGGGTGGCCAACTAAATTTATGTTTTTGTTAAATAAACTTTCTTTACATCGACTGAGGGGCGCCCAATCATGTAAAATAGTTATCATATTTCACAAAATCAAAAATTTACCTACAAACAATCATCTATACAGTGAAAAGCAAATGGAAAACGATATTAAGTTTTTGCATGTACATACTCCTATATTAAAGTTTTACTACGAAATCTATTTCTTATCTAGCACTTAAAGTCCGCGAAGCATGGAGCTTGATTTAGCAAAAAGGTCTCTGATATTAGAAATAAAAATATTTTTTATTAAAAAAAAAAACACACTAACGAACAAATTTTTTGTAAAAAAAATTGTAACAATTTTTTTGTGATAAAAGTTTGAGTCTTTCGCAGTAATTAAAAAAACGGCAATATCCGTTTTTCAAACGATTTTGATGTCCATGAATCGCATAATGGTACTTGGGGTATATTTAAGTCTGTGTTTTGCGTACTTGATACTGGGAAACAACTTTGAGTTTCTTATTTGTCCTGCTTTTTTCATCATGTGGAATTAAAGTCTTTCAAATTCAAAAAATTCAAGTATGATTTAATGCCAGTAAATTTTTTAAAATAAAGGCGTTGCGAAACAGGATAAGGACTTATTTCAAATTTTTAAGTCAAAATTACCTCAGTTCAATAAATGTATCTCTTATTTAAAAATATCCATTTTCGAAACGAAAGTGCACGGTTGAAAAAGACTGTTTTTCATATGTTTGGCTATAAACATTATATGTTTGGAACACAAATTTTTAAACACAATATTTTTGAGTGCAAGCATATAATGTTCATAAACTAGCATAACATGTTTGGGACATATATGTTAATATGTTAGAACATATTATGTTTGGGACATAAAATGTTTGTAAATATAATATGCTTGGATGCAAACATATATTAATTTAGAAATAGCCTATAAACATATATGTGTTTAGTAGCTTGGAGCGCTATTTAACAGGGAGCGATATTGAATTAAGTTGGTGGTTGCTTGTTATTACAAAATTAACATTTTATTTTTCCTTGGGCAATTGATCAGCTACTTCTTTGATAACCTAACCTTCTTTGATCCTTACAAACTGTGTGGTCCGCTGTTCGAATCCCCGTCCGGCAAAAGGTAAAATTAAAATAAAATAAAAATCATAAAATTGAATAATTTCTTCTACAATGTTTGTATTACAGAAAAAGGTGCTAAGAACTAAAAAATCTCGTGGAAGTGAGAAAGATGTGGGGGAATATACAATTGGGCAGAAACAAAATTTTGAGCATTCAGGTCGAAAACCTATGTTGTTAGCACCTATATTACCTGTTTATTTTCATAATTCATTATGGTTGTAAATATATAAATAAATAAATAAAATTTTGAGCACAATATTGTTTGGGAGAATTTTTTTTAAGCATATAATATTTTTGGGTGCAAAATGCTTCCAAACATATTATATGTTCACATAATAACATATTGTTTTTTAGAAGACAACATTATTGAATTTGGATGCAAAAATACAAAATGTTTGGAACTTACACTACCCAAACATATATTGTTTAGACCAATATGCTTTCAAACATATTATATATTGGAAGAGATCAAACATATAAATGTTTGGGCAATACCCAAAAATGTATATGCTTGAAGCAAAATATGTTTGGGAGTATATGTTACAGAAGCGATTTTTTGTGAGGGTGTGCTAACTCTAAGAACAAAACGCATTCATTAAAATTTTTATCGACTTTTGGTCGATATTCGTATTTTAAGAACACGGGATTTTTTTGCTCAAAACAACACATCAAATACCTTCATTTAAGGTGCACAAAATTCGTCGACACTGAACGTGTCGTCGTGCTCAATTTTCTTCCACTTACACTTTTTTGTGTGTACTTTGTTGTACGTTATTCCTGTGACATGTTATTATAACTACTTGTCTTTCACAAAAAAGAAAAGCTGAGGAAAAAAGTTTTATGTATTTTTTATCTAAAATAGAATCGTTGATTACGTGACTCTTTGTTCGATGGATAAAATGAAATCCTAGCACACAGACCAACAAAAGGAACAAAAAACAATCTTGTCAAACCTTTCACAAAGTTGAAAAGTATTTACACTTAACAAATTTGAGAACCGGAGCTAGGCATCTCCACCTCTAGCGAGACAATACCTTCATCTTACCCCCTTTTGCATTCCAATAAAGGCTGTAATATTGGGAACAGTAATAGACTCGTTTCGAAAGTTCTGCTTTCATAAACTCAAGATGAACATGTTCGCATGAGGGTTTTGTGATACCAAAGAATAATTCTGAATGCTGGCAAATCTGCATCATTTGTGCAAGACGAGATTTTTGTGAAATTTATTTTACCTTAAGGCATAAACTAAAAAGCGTGAACATTTGATTTACTCTCTAATCTACAATGACAAAAGTTGAAAAGTATATATCTTCCATTTAGGATGAAACTACATTTTTAATATGCAGTATTATTATA
Source organism: Haematobia irritans (assembly GCF_050003625.1). Taxonomy (NCBI): domain Eukaryota; kingdom Metazoa; phylum Arthropoda; class Insecta; order Diptera; family Muscidae; genus Haematobia; species Haematobia irritans. The sequence continues at coordinate 89,300,094 of NC_134397.1, read as the reverse complement.
CAAATAAAAATAATTCTGTTGAACTAATGTCAACTTGTCTTTGAAAATCTGAAACAAGTCCTCAATTTTATTGAAATTAACCTTCAATGTTGTGCAGACCAATTTTGGGTACTTCATCATCGCATATAAAATATTATACATCGTAATATTTGAAGAGGTGAAGCCAAGAATTTGCGAGATATTGCACTTAAAAAGGCGGCGCTAATGCCATCTAATTAGTTGATCATATTATCCAAAAATGTGGGAAGTTTGTTTAAATTGATTTCATACTTCTTTCAACACGCTCACAAAAAATCGCTTCTGTAACATATACTCCCAAACATATTTTGCTTCAAGCATATATATTTTTGGGTATTGCCCAAACATTTATATGTTTGATCTCTTCCAATATATAATATGTTTGAAAGCATATTGGTCTAAACAATATATGTTTGGGAAGTCTAAGTTCCAAACATTTTGTATTTTTGCATCCAAATTCAATAATGTTGTCTTCCAAAAAACAATATGTTATTATGTGAACATATAATATGTTTGGAAGCATTTTGCACCCAAAAATATTATATGCTTAAAAAAAATTCTCCCAAACAATATTGTGCTCAAAATTTTATTTATTTATTTATATATTTACAATCATAATGAATTATGAAAATAAACAGGTAATATAGGTGCTAACAACATAGGTTTTCGACCTGAATGCTCAAAATTTTGTTTCTGCCCAATTGTATATTCCCCCACATCTTTCTCACTTCCACGAGATTTTTAGTTCTTAGCACCTTTTTCTGTAATACAAACATTGTAGAAGAAATTATTCAATTGTATGATTTTTTTTATTTTAATTTTACCTTTTGCCGGACGGGGATTCGAACAGCGGACCACACAGTTTGTAAGGATCAAAGAAGTAGCTGATCAATTGCCCAAGGAAAAATAAAATGTTAATTTTGTAATAACAAGCAACAACCACCAACTTAATTCAAAATCGCTCCCTGTTAAATAGCGCTCCAAGCTACTAAACACATATATGTTTATAGGCTATTTCTAAATTAATATATGTTTGCATCCAAGCATATTATACTTACAAACATTTTATGTCCCAAACATAATATGTTCTAACATATTAACATATATGTCCCAAACATGTTATGCTAGTTTATGAACATTATATGCTTGCACTCAAAAATATTGTGTTTAAAAATTTGTGTTCCAAACATATAATGTTTATAGCCAAACATATGAAAAACAGTCTTTTTCATCCGTGAAATGAGTACATTTTACTAAAATTGCACCTGTTTTGAACTTCGTACATTTGAACAATTTTGAATCCAATTGTTTCCTTCAACATATGAAAGTTTCTATCTCCAATTTGTTGTAATTAGAAAACTATTCTAGTTAAAATATTCTAAATTAAACCTACATTTTCTTTCATGGTGGGTATACAAAAGTTTAAAATCTACTAATCTAAAAAAAAAAAACAAACATTGAAATGTCCTCTTGTAGAAAATTGAACGAACAAACTATGCACCAAACACATGCTTTACTCCATTCTGCCGATAATATTCACATCATTGTCACTATTATTGCTACACGGTTGAAAAAGACTGTTTTTCATATGTTTGGCTATAAACATTATATGTTTGGAACACAAATTTTTAAACACAATATTTTTAAGTGCAAGCATATAATGTTCATAAACTAGCATAACATGTTTGGGACATATATGTTAATATGTTAGAACATATTATGTTTGGGACATAAAATGTTTGTAAATATAATATGCTTGGATGCAAACATATACTAATTTAGAAATAGCCTATAAACATATATGTGTTTAGTAGCTTGGAGCGCTATTTAACAGGGAGCGATATTGAATTAAGTTGGTGGTTGTTGCTTGTTATTACAAAATTAACATTTTATTTTTCCTTGGGCAATTGATCAGCTACTTCTTTGATCCTTACAAACTGTGTGTTCGAACCGCTGTTCGAATCCCCGTCCGGCAAAAGGTAAAATTAAAATAAAAAAAAATCATAAAATTGAATAATTTCTTCTACAATGTTTGTATTACAGAAAAAGGTGCTAAGAACTAAAAAATCTCGTGGAAGTGAGAAAGATGTCGGGGAATATACAATTAGGCAGAAACAAAATTTTGAGCATTCAGGTCGAAAACCTCTGTTGTTAGCACCTATATTACCTGTTTATTTTCATAATTCATTATGATTGTAAATATATATATATAAATAAATAAATAAATTTTCGAGCACAATATTGTTTGGGAGAATTTTTTTTAAGCATATAATATTTTTGGGTGCAAAATGCTTCCAAACATATTATATGGTCACATAATAACATATTGTTTTTTGGAAGACAACATTATTGAATTTGGATGCAAAAATACAAAATGTTTGGAACTTAGACTACCCAAACATATATTGTTTAGACCAATATGCTTTCAAACAGATTATATATTGGTAGAGATCAAACATATAAATGTTTGGGCAATACCCAAAAATGTATATGCTTGAAGCAAAATATGTTTGGGAGTGTATGTTACAGAAGCGATTTTTTGTGAGGGTGTACCTCTGAGAATGTTTTGTCAGATCAAATAATGAGTTTTAAATATAGCTCCAATCTTTTCCTAAAATATCATTTTAAATTTGGTATGCCTTCGTGAAAATACTTAACACTTACATCTCCCAATAAAAAAGTGGTGTCCATCCCCAAAATGTGAACCGGAAATAGTACCAAATTTGGAATAGAATTTTACATGGAGTTGTGATAGGACGGAAAAACTTTTTTCGCACAGATTTCATAGTTTTAGCAACTACACCCTCAAAAACATCGTTTCTCTAACATACGTTCCAAACATATTTTGCAGGAAGCACATATATTATTGGATATTGCCGAAACATTATTATGTTTGTTTTATGTGAACATATTATATGTTTGGAAGCATTTGAGTCCAAAAATATTATATGCTTGGAAGAATTTTCTCCCCAAAAAGATTGTGCCCATTCCCTCACATAATTTTCGCTTCCGCGAAATTTTTGAGTTCTTTGCACCTTTTTCTGTTTTTATATTTTTATACCCTCCACCATAAGATGGGGGTATATTAACTTTGTCATTCCGTTTGTAACACATCGAAATATTGCTCTAAGACCCCATAAAGTATATATATTCTGGGTCGTGGTGAAATTCTGAGTCGATCTGAGCATGTCCGTCCGTCTGTTGAAATCACGCTAACTTCCGAACGGAAAAAGCTATCGACTTGAAACTTGGCACAAGTAGTTGTTATTGAAGTAGGTCGGATGGTATTGCAAATGGGCCATATCGGTCCGTTTTTACGTATAGCTCCCATATAAATGGACCCCCAAATTTGACTTGCGAATCCTCTAAGAGAAGCAAATTTCATCCGATCCGGCTGAAATTTGGTACATAATGTAAGTATATGGTCTCTAATGACCATGCAAAAATTGGTCCACATCGGTCAATAATCATATATAGCCCCCATATAAACCGATCCCCCGATTTGGCTTGCGGAGCCTCTAAGAGAAGCAAATTTCATCCGATCCGGCTGAAATTTGGTACATGGTGTAGGTATATGGTCTCTAATGACCATGCAAAAATTGGTCAACATCGGTCCATAATTATATATAGCCGCCATATAAACCGATCACCAGATTTGACCTCCGGAGCCTCTTGGAAGACCAAAATTCATCTGATTCAGTTCACATTTGGTACGTGGTGTTAGTATTAGCCTCAAACACCCATGCAAAAATTGGTCGAAATCGGTTCATAATTATATATGGGCCCCATATAAACCGATCCCGGAGACCCTTGGAAGGGCAAAATTCATCCGATTCGGTTGAAATTTTGTACGTGATGTTAGTATATTGTATCCAACAACCATGCAGGAATTGGTTCATATCAGTCCAAAATTATATATAGCTGCCATATAAACCGATCCCCAGATTTGACCTCCGGTGCCTTGTGGAGAAGCAAAATTCATCCGATCTGGTTGAAATTTGATACGTGGTGGTAGTATATGATATTTAACAACAATGGCAAAGTGGTCCATATCAGTCCATAATCATATATAGCCCCCATATAAACTGATCCAGAGTTGGTTTTGGAGCCTCTTGGAGGAGCAAATTTCATCCGAGTCAGTTGAAATTTGGTACATTGTGCTAGTATATGGCCGTTAACAACTATGCCTAACTAGGTCCATATTGGTCTATAGTTATATATAGCCCTCAGATAAATCGATCCCCAATCACACAAAAAGTGGTCCATATCAACTTCATAATTGTATATAGCCCCCACATAAGCGACTCCCATATTTCAATTCTGGCTCTCTACGTATCGTGTAAAAAGTCCATATCGATTCGTAATTATTTGTAGACTTACCTATACATAACTTTTTTGTCTAATATAAAGGGTGATACGCTCAAAATTTGGTCAAGGAAAAACGCGTGTAAATCGGTGAAATAGTTTATTTAAAAAATCAAATTAAATTTCTTTTTCAAGTTCAATTAGTATAAAATTCAGGAAAAATATTCAGTTAGGTTTTCGCTTTTCCAAATCCGAATTGCCGGGCCTCACGCTTGACACCTGCCATCAGATTTTGTACAGCCACCTTGTCCACCTTCTTAGTCCTTAGTAGTTTTTTGGTCTTCGTTAGGTTCCGCTTGACAATAGCCCAGTATTTCTCAATTGGGCGGAGCTCTGGCGTGTTGGGAGGGTTCTTGTCCTTGGGAACCACATGCACGTTGTTGGCGGCGTACCACTCCATGGCCTTTTTACCGTAATGGCAAGATGCCAAATCCGGCCAAAACAGTACGGAACAACGTGTTTCTTCAGGAAAGGCAGCAGACGTTTATTCAAACACTCTTTCACGTAAATTTCTTGGTTGACAGTCCTGGAAGCTATGAAAATGCTTCTTTTCAAGCCACAGGTACATATGGCTTGCCAAACCAGATATTTCTTTGCGAACTTTGACAGTTTTATGTGCTTGAAAATATCTGCTACCTTTCCCCTTCCTTTTGCCGTATTAAACTCCTGTCCCGGAAGCTGCTTGTAGTCGGCTTTGACGTAGGTTTCGTCGTCCACTACCACGCAGTCAAACTTCGTCAGCATCGTCGTGTACATCCTCCGGGATCGCGCTTTGGCCGTCGCGATTTGGAGTCACTACCTTCTTGTAAGTCGATAGTCCGGCTTGTTTTTTGGCTCGATGCACGGTTGTAGACGATACACCCAATTTATTTGCGGCATCTCGGTGAGAGAGAGGTTAGGGTTTCGCTTGAAACTACCGGCAACTCTCTTTGTCGTCTCAGCGGCTTCCGGTTTTCGATTTCCCCCCGATCCAGACTTCCCAGCTGTCGACAAACGTTCCCCAAACACTTTAATTACATTTGTAACGGTTGATTTGGCAATTTTTAGCGATTTTGCCAGCTTTGCGTGCGAGTAGCTCGGCTTTTCGCGATGCGCGAGTAAAATTTTGATACGCTGCTCTTCTTGCTTGGACGGCATTTTGACAACTGAAGAGTGAATTCCAAAATCAAAATAGAAGCAACATTCTACACACACACACCTTCAATATGAGGGGTGTTCAGGTTTTTTAAATGCGAAATTGAAAGAAATACGTCAAGTTTATATTGACCAAATTTTGACCGTATCACCCTTTATACCACAAATGGACTAACTCACAATTTAGAAAACGATGTTAAGAAGTTTTAAGATACTACAACCCAAGTAATTCTTTTGTGGATGACATTATTTCGTAAAAGTTTCTACGCAATCCATGGTGGAGGGTACATAAGATTCGGCCTGGCCGAACTTACGGCCGTATGTCCTTGATTTTTTTTTTTTTTTTAATTTTACCTTTCGTCTGGACGAAGAATCGAGGACCATACATTTTGTAAGCCAACACACTATCCACTGGGCTAAGTAGCTGTTATGGTCATCAATAGACAATTATGGTTATAAGTTATGTTTATGTAGCATACACTGAAAAAACAGTGAACCCACCAGGAAGAAAACTTTTGATTAATTTTAGAAAATTTTGAATATTTTTAGAAATTTTTAACTAAACAGTATTACAAGCGCTGGCATCGCGCCGATATCACAAAAACAAGTAAATATTTTTCGAAAAATTCAAGAAAATTTATTAGACATAAATATTTTTTTTTACTTTTTAAAGAAAATTTTGTAGTTTAAAGCAAAAATTTGGAGTTGAAAATTGCAAGAATGTCTTTAGTGACATACAAAGTTCATGATGGACCATTTTGTAGTAAAATTTACAAATTTGAAGAAATAATGAACTATTTTATGACAAATACGAATTTAGTAAATCTCTATCCTTAACTTGTGTATAATTTTTTCCCGTCTTTTAGTTCATTTAACTAACGTACGCAAAAAATTATTAGAGTAAATGAAACTTTCACCAAATATAATAAGTTCATGAACTAAAATATAGTTAAATTGGCTTTAGTGAAATAGTGAGTTCACTTTTTTTGAGTGTAGTTTGCCGCGTCCACGAGCCGATGCAAAGAAAACATTATTCAACAGAAACATATATTTGTTGGCAACGGAGCAGTGGTTAGCATGTCCGCCTTGCATGCAAAGGGTCCTGGGTTAAATCCCTGCTCCGACCGAACACCAAATTTATTTTTTGTATTTATATTTATATATTATTAAATTTTTACAATGAAACTTCGAAATGTGTGTTATTAAAGATTTACAGTTAGAAAGAACAGTGGTTGATATAAACGAAATGGACTGAGCTTTTGGATAAAATATTATTTTTTTAATTGCAAAAATAACAATTTTGTTTAAAAAAAAGTTTGAAATTTTCGAAGAAATGCAAAAACTCTACCAAAAGAAGAACGTGAAGTTGAGTATAAACATACATAATTTTACAATATACACATACATTTATTTAGGCGTGAACTATTTTTTACTAGCATTTAACACCATCTTAAATGCATTTAAAATTTCTCGTATTTTGAAATACAAATAAATACGAATAGTTATTAACGATTATTATTATATGAAATGATAATGAAAAATAATTTTAGCTGCAAAACTCGAACTTAATACCCGCTTTTATTTTTGAAAGTGTACGTCATCTCATCTGGGAGTACTTATTAATAAAGAGGGACTGAACTTACTTTTTTTCTGAAGATCCCTTTGTAATTTTTATATATTTTCCACTTTATTATATTTCATGTTAGCCTGATACCGAAACAGGCAATTGACGTCCAAATGCATTATATCTAATTATACAATTATTTTTCGAGCTTTATGGACAGATATAGATTAAGGAACATGGTTAATAGAGCCATTGAAAAGAAAACGCCAGATACAAATCTATACACGCCTGGACTGTACATGTTTCGGTTCGGGCGAATGAACCTTTCCACAGCCTTTAGAATAGATCTGGCTGGGAGAGATAACTCAATTTTGGGCCCTTTATGCTAACTCCTTATGGAGAAAACATTTGGGAAATTTCCTCTTACAAATTGAATCATCTTTTCTCCCACTGTACATCATCTTTTCATATAACGTACAAGTCCTTAATCTTTTTTTATTTCGTTTTGTTACATAGTAATGCAACAACACGAAATTTATTTTTAGAAATAGTATAATGCATTTGGACGTCAATTGCCTGTTTCGGTATCAGGCTAACATGAAATATAATAAGCAACGATGAGCCCGTCGTAAAACTAGGAAAAACACGGCTAATGTACGCGTTAGAATTGTTGTTGTATCCTGGAAACCAGTTTCTGTAAATTGTCACATGTTGTAGTTGACTGTAGGAACAATAAGCATTGTTCGACTGTTCACCACTTAGGTGAATTCTAACAAATTAGCTTTCAAAAAAAAATTTCGTGTTGTTGCATTACTATGTAACAAAACGAAATAAAAAACAAGTAAGTAAAGTAGAAAGTCGGGCGGGGCCGACTATATCATACCCTAAACCACCCCTACTGAATTAGTAAACATAATCATTTGTGGGGTATCGTTGGTATAGGTTTTGGAGAACATAAAGGGGGTACATGTTTATGGGTGTCTTGTCACAATCTTAGCAGAAATGTCTAATATTAGGAGCTATAGTTTATTTTGCACCAAAAGAGTTAGTATGCCACTAATATTGAGTCCATTATTAAAAAAGAGGAAATCGGTCAATTAGTTTTGGGTAATAAATTCAAATTTCTGCAAATAGGGCAATAGATTTATGTAAGAGCTACATGTAAGTCTAAATACGATCAGCTAGCCAACTTTGAGTACAATCGGTTGATAAATAAGGGTTTTACGGCCAAATTTGACCAAATCGGGCGATACATATATATGGGAGCTATATCTAAATCTGAACTGATTTCGATGAAATTGCGCACATACAGTTAGAGGTCTAGAAGATTATATTTAGCCAACTTTGAGCACTATCGGTTGATAAATAAGGGTTTTACGTCAAATTTTGGCAAAATCGGGCGATACATATATATGGGAGCTATATCTAAATCTGAACCGATTTCGATTATTTTTGGCACATATTGTCAGTACCATAAAAGACTAGAGTAAGCCAAGTTTGAGTAAGATCGCTTAATAAATAAGGTTTTTATGCCCAAATTTGGGATAATCGGGCGATACATATATATGGGAGCTATATCTAAATCTGAACCGATTTCGATGAAATTTTGCAGACATAAAGGGTGATGAAAAACTTTACTATGTGCAAAATTTGAGGACGATCTGTTTGTAAAAAAGCGCAACGTGAGTACATTTGTCGAAATCGGGCGATACATATATATGGGATATAGCGTTCGTCCTTGTGCCCAAAAAACTCCCTGTACCAAATTTCATCAAAATCGGTTAATAATTGCGACCGGAATCCTGTGAACAACAAATACATGGACAGACGGACGGACGGACACCAAGCGCTAGATCGACTCAGGAGGTGATTCTGAGTCGATCGGTATATACTTTATGGGGTCTAAAATCAATATTTCTGGTAGGCACATTTTTTGGCCGATCAAACTTATTATACCCTGACCACTATGTGGTTTAGGGTATAATAAGATTAAGGGACTTGTAAGTTATATGAAAAGATGATGTACGGTGGGAGAAAAGATGATTAAATTTGTAAGAGGAAATTTCCCAAATGTTTAGCATAAAGGGCCCAAAATTGAGTTATCTCTCCCAGCCAGATCTATTCTAAAGGCTGTGGAAAGGTTCATTCGCCCGAACCGAAACATGTACAGTCCAGGCGTGTATAGATTTGTATCTGGCGTTTTCTTTTCAATGGCTCTATTAACCTTAATCTATATCTGTCCATAAAGCTCGAAAAATAATTGTATAATTAGATTTTCCACTTTTCTTTTCTAGCTAAATATTATGACTTACTCGTCGTACGTTTCGATTTCTTTTGACGAACCAACAAAAAAACAAGTATATACGGCCGTAAGTTCGGCCAGGCCGAAGCTTATGTACCCTCCATCATGGATTGCGTAGAAACTTCTTCTAAACACTGCCATCCACAATCGTATTACTTAAGCTGCGGTAACGCTTGCCGATGGCAAGGTATCTTAAAACCTCCTCACACCATCTTCTAAATTGTATGTAAGTCCATACGTAGTGTATATTAAATCGAAAAAGATCGATCAAATACGTATATAATTCAGTTTGACAAAGTAGACATAAAATTTTGACAAAATTTTCTACAGAAATAAAATTTTAACAAAATTTTGCTATAGAAATAAAATGTTCACAAAATTTTCTATAGAAATAAAAATTTTGACAAAATTTTCTATAGAAAGAAAATTTTGACAAAAATTTACACAGAAATAAAATTTGAACAAAATTTTCTATAGAAATAAACTTTTGACAAAATTTTCTATAGAAATAAAATCTTGGTAGATTATTTTTGGCTCGAGTGGCAACCATGATTATGAACCGAATAAAATTTGAACAAAATTTTCTGTAGAAATAAAATTTTGACAAAATTTTCTATAGAAATAAAATTTTGACTATGATGAAAATTTTATTATGAACCGAATAAAATTTTAACAAAGTTTTCTCTAGAAATAAAATGTTGACAAAATTTTCTATAGAAATAAAATTTTGACAAAATTTTCTATAGAAATAAAATTTTGGTAGATTATTTTTGGCTCTAGTGGCAACCATGATTATGAACCGATATGGACCAATTTTTGTGTGATTGGACCAATTTTGGTATGGTTGTTAGCGACCATATACTAACACCACGTTCCTAATTTGAACCGTATCGGATGAATTTTGCTCCTCCAAGAGGCTCCGGAGGTCAAATCTGGAGAACGTTTTATATGGGGGCTATATATAATTATGGACCGATATGGACCAATTCTGGCACGGTTGTTAAAGATCATATACTAACACCATGTTCCAAATTACATCCGGATTGGATGAATTTTGCTTCTCTTGTAGACTTCGCAAGCCAAATCTGGGGATCTGTTTATATGGGTATATATCGGATGCAATTTGCTTCTCTTTGAGGCTTCGCAAGCCAAACCTGGAGATCGGTTTATATGGGGTCTATATATAATTATGGACCGATGTGGACCAATTTTTGTATGGTTGTTAGAGACCATATACCAACATCATGTACCAAATTTCAGGCGGATCGGATGAAATTTGCTTCTCTTTGAGGCTCCGCAAGCCAAATCTGGGGATCGGTTTATATGGGGGCTATATATAATTATGGACCGATGTGGACCAATTTTTGCATGATTGTTTGAGACCATATACCAACACCATGTACCAAATTTCAGCCGGATCGGATGAAATATGCTTCTCTTAGAGGCTCCACAAGCCAAATCTGGGGATCGGTTTATATGGGGGCTATATATAATTAAGGACCGATATGGACCAATTTTTGCATGGTTGCTAGAGACCATATACCAACATCATGTACCAAATTTCAGCCGGATCGGATGAAATTTTCTTCTCTTGGAGGCTCCGCAAGCCAAATCTGTGGATCGGTTTATATGGGGGCTATATATAATTATGGACCGATGTGAACCAATTTTTGCATGGTTGTTAGAGACGATATACAAACACCATATACCAAATTTCAGCCGGATCGGATCAAATATGCTTCTGTTAGAGGCTCCACAAGCCAAATCTGAGGGTCCCTTTATATGGGGGCTATACGTAAAAGTGGGCCGATATGGCCCATTTTCAATATCATCCGACCTACATCGATAACAACTACTTGTGCCAAGTTTCAAGTCGATAGCTTGTTTCGTTCGGAAGTTAGCGTGATTTCAACAGACGGACGGACGGACGGACGGACGGACGGACATGCTTAGATCGACTCAGAATTTCACCACGACCCAGAATATATATACTTTATGGGGTCTTAGAGCAATATTTCGATGTGTTACAAACGGAATGACAAAGTTAATATACCCCCATCCTATGATGGAGGGTATAAAAATTGTGCCCATAATGCCAAAATGATAAACAATACACATGTCCACACACGTTTTTTTAATGTCTATTCTCCTGGTTCCGAATGCCTATTCTCTTTACTCCGTATACGCAATCGAATGTTCAAATTAAATAATATTTAAGAATATCCAATTTTTGGCGAAGCCTTATTAACATGCCAAGCGCATAACCAAAACAAATGAACACGTAAAACAACATACAAGCAGTTTCAAAAAATTTCTTTCTTTTGATTCTCTCGCTGTGTTATGTTGATATCTTTCGTCAACCCTCCCGGGTTCTTTCTCTATACTCTCTCTGTCTCTGTCGCTCCCTGAATAAAATATCACAATATATATATGTTTACTCGAAATTTGTAAATATATATATGTTTATACACTTATTAATTTTATGAGACATTCTTGTCCCAAACATTTAATGCTAGTTTAGGAACATTACATTTTTGCACTTAAATATATTGTGTTTAAAAATTGTGCCCGAAACACATTTTGTTTATATCGGAACATATAAAAAACATATTTTTCTAACAGTGTATGCTTTAATTCAGTAGTTTTATTTTTTCATTAATTTTCTTCTATTGCAACTTAGTTTGATTTCTAGCTAATTTTTAAAATGATGCATGATGCGAAATGTTATGCACAAATGCAATAACATATACTCAAGTACTCCCAATATTTTCTTTATTATGCGTATTATTTATCAAGTATATCGCCATAGAATTCCACCGGCCCAAATCTTATGTACCCTCCACTAAGACTTCATAAAAAGAAGACAGCTATCTGCAACAGACTTACCTGTCTTGTGGTAACAGTTACAGATTGACCAATATAAACAACTTCAAATATTACTACAATTGTAATACGAGCTTATTGGGCATTAACACTAAGGAATTTATGTTATTAAGTTATTGAAAAGAAAATGTCAGATACCACAAGCCTAACTAGACATATTTTTCATTGCAGGCTAAGACAAAGTTCATTAGTCTTAGGTAAAATATCATGAATTCGCGTCACACCTTAAGAAGTGATTCAAAACGACGACTTTTTGCTGGGTAATCCAATTCCTTGCTTTTTTGGTCGGTATCAATACCAAAAAGTAAAGAAAAATCTGGTGAAATTTCTCAGTGGTTTCAAGCTTTTCCAGGCGTCTTAACAAGTAATATAGTAAATAATGTATATTGTGCGTGAAGTGGACTTCCGATATAACATAACCTAACCTAGAATTATTTAAAACAAAAAACATGTTCCAAAGATTTGGTATTTACACTATTTGAGCTGAAGTAAGGATAAATTTAAGACACAATTCTCTTTTAAATTTGAGTTTTGCGTACTTGATTCTAAGAAACAAGTTTTTATCTATTCGTTTTTCAGCTTTTTTCTTAATGAGCTATCATAGTCTTCTAAAAACGTGTAACAAAAACTTATATTTCCACATTCCGACTCGACTTCAAGTAGAAATTTTGCTATGTTTGAGTAAAAATCGTGTTGAAAGACATCACCAATTTTTGAACGCTTTCTTGCTTTGTTGTCAAGATGCAAAAAATCATGAAATTTAAAGACAATTTCATTAATTTTGAAGATTTTTTCACAATTATTAAAAACAACAGTTTCTTTCATGTTAAGATACTCATTTTTAAGTCGATTCACTTAAATGTGAGGACAAAATGACTTTGTCGATAAGTATATCGACGTTTGGACAGGGAAACAAACTGTACTCCAGAGAAATACGTCTTCTACACTCAAAAAAATTTACTTGGATCCAAAGATTTTGACCTTCCCTTAAGGATTTTGGTATTGATTCCGTGCCAAAGATGCGGCTTCTTTAACATAAAGATTTTTTTTAGCAACCCATCTGGCTTTAAATCTAGGACCAATAAAATTAAAATTAGGATACAGATCTCATTTATCAAATATTCATTCTCTTTTCGAGGTTTATTAGTAAAGGTACTTACGTACAAACAAATGCCTGTTTAAAAATCCAAATTATAACGGATACTCCAAAGTAAAAAATGTTTTCTTAATTCCAAAAGAAACTTTAAACCAATGGCGCCAAATCCTCAAAATAAGTCTTAGCCTACATTTGAAGCGTTTTTATCTGAAATCTAAAGTTTCAATATTTCAGTCAATTTAAGGACAATTTCTTTAGATCAAAAATGTGTTTTTTTTACTTTAAGGAAAATTAGCCTTAGTTCAAAGATATGCGACTTTAACGGAGGGACACAAATTTACAAAATTTGTGTCGTAAATTTAAATAAAAAACAATTTTTGAAGCAAAGATTATAAAATTTATTTTAATTAAAATTTCATTATTTAAAAAAAAAATTGTAAATTTCGCGTCCTGAAATTTAGGATTTTTTTCAGTGTATACTAAGCAAAAAACGCATTCGTATTGCAAGGGCAAGAAATATTTTTATCAGTGTATATTCCCACACAACTGTTACCAGTTTATTTTTTTTTCTAGGTCATCTATATAGACCGACACCATGTTTTTACCTCTGGTTGTTTTAGCAACCCGCCAAATAAACTGTTCTTCAAATGACTGGAGAGGAATACTTCTTCTCGATTTCAGTGTCAATCCTAGTTTCCGTATCCACCTTTTCAACTCAACTTTTTGTTCGATCTCTACCCTGAACAAATTTTGTTTTTAAATATTCCAAAATGTTGTGATGTCGTGCCCTTCTTTTATATCAAAGTTAACACACCTTGAATATTTACTCCTTATGTTCAATTCACGGAAAAGTTAAAATCTTACCAAACGAAATTTTATTGAAATGTTTACAAATATAAGTATTAAAATTTTATTCTTTGATCTCATTAGAAATATTCATATACACCATTCTATTTTGCAATTTACATTTTTTTATAATAAATTATTTAGAATAGTACATCAATAATCAATAATAATCATCATCATAATTGACTACAACAATTCATTAGAAATATTTAATGAAGACGAAAGTGATTGATTTTACTCCATCCACTTCATTAATGCCATTGTTGTTTGTCAATGAAAAGAATGAATGGGGCAAATGCTTTTCTAATTGAATGAATTTTCAACATAAGTGGATGTTTAATTATACAACAACAATAACTGTAAATTTTATTAATATCGGATTTCGTTCTCAGATGACAAATTGATTGAATTTGAGATTGTATTGAAAATTGTAAAATTAAATAATCACATACCCTGTCGGAATGTGGGCTATCTTTAAGTTAACAACTGGTTAGCCACAACTGAGTCACAGGTGATTTCATTTTAACACGAGTTGTCATTGGAACGAGTCTACTGACTCACTCACCCTTGCATAAGTTTCAGTTAGCCCCAAATGGGTTAACTTTTGGCTGGTGATGCATGAGCACCGCATGTGTTATCTATTAGCTGACTAGTTTGTGGTAATCCATCTGGCCAATATTTTTTTTCTTTTTTATTATTATTCTCTTAATTTTAATTAATTTTATTTTTAAGTGCTGAAGTGGTACTAATATTCCAAACAAGCCCAACCCTAATTTCCTGCACAATTTAGCTCGTAAATTAGAACACCATTGTTCGTACCATAGTAAAAAATGAATCAATTGGAGGAACATATTGTAATGCGTGTTAGTAAACCTCCAGTTACTTGAAAGCAAAAATAAACAAATCTTTGTAAATTAAAAATATTTAGCGTACTCTATTTTAAGTCAAATCTTTAACTAATTTTATTTCTCGATTTATTTCTCGACGTCCTTTTAAAGTAGAGGCTTTAATCTAAATAAGCTATAAATATTTTCCATATTCGTGAGCACTAAAATGCATTTTGTAAACTTCTTTAACCATAAACGAAAAATACGAAATTTTGAGTCCATTTTGCTATTGTATGTCTCTAGTAAATGGACATAGCTGATATTTTTCGGGTTCTTTTTTGTATTTCTTCTCACACTTCGATAGATATAATAGGTCAAATAGCGCTTATTTTCATAGAGCTATTTGGTCACAATTCAAGAATCAAGTTTTCAGAACAAACTCATATAGCTCTTGAAGTAATTGAGGTAGGTCCTCAGAATTGCAATTTTTATTCTACATGGTCTTAATACGAGTAAAAACAGAAGAAAAATTAAAGTTTTTAACATTAGGTTTATTTCGGTAGTGAAAGGGTTAACGAAAAATACGAAATTTTGGGACTATTTTTCTACGGTATGCCTGTAGTAAATGGACAGTTATATAAGAACTACTCGTATAGCCGATATTTTTCCAGATTCTTTCTTGTATTTTTTTCTCATATCTTTTTTCGTCGATATACATATATAATGGGCCAAATAGCGCTTATTTTAGTAAGGCCATTAGGTAACACTTCAAGAATCAAGTTCTCAGAAAAAACTTATATAGTTCTTGAACTAATGGAGGTAGGTCCTCAAAACCAAAAAAAGAAGAAAATTTAAAGTTTTTAACATTAGGGTCATAGAAGTATCACTATCGTAGTTCAGGAGGTTAGATGGTAATATACTCAAATAGTACCCCAATGGTACTAAAATTCATTTTTGTTGTATTGGTGGTAATATTTCATATAAAATACTCAGAAAAAAATTCCCGGGAATTACCGCACTTAATTCCCGTGGGAAAACCCTAGTTTAGACACAATACAATTGGCTCGGCATAAGTATTGAATCAATTTAAAGTTAGTGGTAAATATGCTAGTAAAAATTTATTTTGATTTTGTGTAAGTTCATGATTTTAATTTCATATATCCCGTAGGAATTCCTACGGGGTATACACCTACGTATTATACACATACTAACAGGCATTCGTCTCATGTTATTCATACATGTGTATTCATGTACACCATATGTGAGAGACTTTGTTTATTCGTTTTCAACATTTGAAAGAAGAAACCTAAGTAATATTTCTTTTTTGTCCTAAGTCTATTGAAATAAAATAAAGTCGCATGAAAGCTATAGAGATGGGAGTCTTTGAACATTACAAAACATTGAACATTGGCATCGACACAAGGGCTTGTCAGCTCCATCACCCAAGGGATTAATTATAATAGAAATATGAGACTTGCTTTCATTAATGTTGACTTGTTGCCCATCATAGATATTCGTAAACAGGAGACACGGACTACAATGTCAAAATTAAGCAGAGGGGTGCCATGATTGTCATAAACACATTCAAAGAGAAAAATTATATAATTTTCATGATAAGCAGATATCATATTTACAGCGCTTATATGCGCTTGGTGCACACACACACCCTCAAAAAATTGCTTTTCTAAAGGGTGATACGGTCAAAATTTGGTCAATATATACTTGACGTATATCTTTCAATTTTGTATTTAAAAAACCTGAACACCCCTCATTTTGAAGGTGTGTGTAGAATGTTGCTCCTATTTTGATTTTGGAATTCACTCTTCAGTTGTCAAAATGCCGTCCAAGCAAGAAGAGCAGCGTATCAAAATTTTGCTCGCGCATCGCGAAAATCCGAGCTACTCGCACGCAAAGCTGGCAAAATCGCTAAAAGTTGCCAAATCAACCGTTACAAATGTAATTAAAGTATTTGGGGAACGTTTGTCGACAGACAGGAAGTCTGGATCGGGGGGAAATCGAAAACCGGAAGCCGCTGAGACGACAAAGAGAGTTGCCGGTAGTTTCAAGCGAAACCCTAACCTCTCTCTCCGAGATGCCGCAAATAAGCTGGGTGTATCGTCTACAACCGTGCATCTAGCCAAAAAACGAGCCGGACTATCGACTTACAAGAAAGTAGTGACTCCAAATCGCGATGATAAACAAAATACGACGGCCAAAGCGCGATCCCGGAGGCTGTACACGACGATGCTGACGAAGTTTGACTGCGCGGTAATGGACGACGAAACCTACGTCAAAGCCGACTACAAGCAGCTTCCGGGACAGGAGTTTTATACGGCAAAAGGAAGGGGAAAGGTAGCAGATATTTTCAAGCACATAAAACTGTCAAAGTTCGCAAAGAAATATCTGGTTTGGCAAGCCATCTGTACCTGTGGCTTGAAAAGCAGCATTTTCATAGCTTCCGGGACTGTCAACCAAGAAATTTACGTGAAAGAGTGTTTGAATAAACGTCTGCTGACTTTCCTGAAGAAACACGGTTGTTCCGTGCTGATTTGGCCGGATTTGGCATCTTGCCATTACGGTAAAAAGGCCATGGAGTGGTACGCCGCCAACAACGTGCAGGTGGTTCCCAAGGACAAGAACCCTCCCAACACGCCAGAGCTCCGCCCAATTGAGAAATACTGGGCTATTGTCAAGCGGAACCTAAAGAAGACCAAAAAAACTGCTAAGGACGAGCAGCAGTTCAAGGCAAACTGGCTTTCTGCGGCGAAAAAGGTGGACAAGGTGGCTCTACAAAATCTGATGGCAGGTGTCAAGCGTGAGGCCCGGCAATTCGGATTTTGAAAAGCGAAAGCCTAACTGAATATTTTTCCTGAATTTTATACTAATTAAGCTTGAAAAATAAATTTAATTTGATTTTTTAAATAAATGATTTCACCGATTTACACGCGTTTTCCCTTGACCAAATTTTGACCGTATCACCCTTTAACATATGTAAATACCGCTGAGATAACTTTTTTGTAGACTGTATTTATTTAGTTCAGGTTATTGAAGGCTTGCTAGATTTCTTTGACACTATGGTCTACATGACACTAGAGGTTTACACGTCATTTATTTAAAACACGTAAATTTTTCGCCACAAATTTTATTTATTTATTGTTCTTATGGTTGATTCTAATGACAACTAGGTTGTTACTGACCATAGACCAAGAAATGCACATAAAAAATATTTTTTGTCTACAATCACGAAATTAATTGAACCAATTAATGTTTAATTGAAATGTCTTCAATCAGAGAAATGATAGTATCAATTAAAAATTAATTGATACTATTCATTTTTGTGATTGATTTTTTTTATTGAATTCTTATGTCTATGGTTACAAATAACCTTACAGACTATTTTAATTTACATATGCACAATTTGTTTTACTGCAAATTCGGTACATCAATTTGATTTAGATAAAGGATGATTTTACGTTTTAGTGAATACCAATTTTCAGAGAGATCTATCAGATGATACAAATTAGTAAAATCCAAGCAAATTCGTCGCAGTGGGTCATTATTAGCATAATCTCTTTGATAAAATTGTAAATTTAACAGATTAAAGTGTATCATTGGCCTTGAAGGTACATTAAAGTTAAGACGGCTTAAAAGGAATTCAGAACTAATGTTTCCATTCAAAATGTAATGTACAACATTCTCCTGCGACTTTTAAGTGTTGGGAACTTCAACAAATTTAGTCCATATTCATAAGTAGGCAGTGTCTGGTAATTCCATCCACGATTGCGAAGGAAAAACAACAGAAATTGTCTTTGCACAGATTCAGTTCTATTACAATGAATTGCATATGTCGGGTTCCAAGTAATTGAACCATATTCCAACGTACTACGGACTAGTTAAATATATAATTGTCTACTGACTTCGGGATCATTAAATTCTTTACTTTTCATAAATCCAAGGGAACTAAAAGCTTTATTGACCATCATTGATATATGTGGTGTACAGCGGTGTACACAAATCACCCAAAACTGTCTCCTGTTCAGAAATTATACCACTTGCGTTTGAAGGTTAAGGGCCAAGCGGCGACGATAGTCAGGAAATATACATTATGTGGGGACAATTTCCCAATGGCATGGGAGGCGTTAAGGTCCAGGTATGAGAATAAACGGATATTGGCAGATAACCAATTAAAAATTCTTCTCAATCTGAGAAATATCCAAGCGGAGAACAGTGAATCTTTACAGAAGATTCAGACAACAGTTAAGGATTGTTTGGCTGCTCTAAAGGCACAGGGTATGTCAACCAGTGATTGGGACCCTATATTAGTATATTTGTGCTCTACGAAGTTACCACATGGAACCTTATCGCTATGGGAAAAGCCATTAAAGTCCCACAAGGAGTTACCGAGGTGGTCGGAAATGGACCAATTTTAGTCCAAATTTAGTCGAATGCTTGAATAGTATTCGTGGTTCGAGGGCAGTAACACGGAAGTCCCCTGAGGTGAATTCGTTCAATACCGGAAGTTTATCCCAAATTACATGTAAGCTCTGTAATAAGGACCACGCTCTAAATAATTGTCATCAATTTAAGATTCTCACTCCCGCAGATTGTTCCCAGTTTGTCTTGGATAATAAGATGTGTCTTAATTGTCTCTCAGACAAACATTTAAGGAAAGAGTGTAGAAGTAAAATCGCTTGTTCACACTGTAAAAGAAATCATTATACGCTTTTGTATTTCCCAAATGCTAGACCCAAGGACAATTCTGGGAAAAAATGTCCAACTATTAAGCAACCACTACGCCAGAAAGTCCAATGCCTCCTCAGTCACACTTTGAGGAAAGTTCTTCATCTTTAGGATAAACGGATATTGTAAATATTAATCAGACTAGTACTCATTTTTCGTCCCAAGGAATTGAAGAGTGTGGAAGCACTCTTTTACCTACGGCTTTGGTTACCATTCGACATAGAGGTGACTTATTTAAAGCAAGGGCCTTTCTGGATCAGGGTTCGGAAAAGACATTTATCTCTAGAAGCTTGCAGCAAAAGTTAATGCTTACTATAGGAAAAAAAACGGTGTGAGATCAGAGGTGTAGGAGGTCAAATTGTTGCTAATTCTAACTCTGTGTGCTCAGTCTCTTTATTTTCCGATATCTGTCACAAACTTGTAAATATAAATGCCATAGTCGATCCGAAGATTGCGCGTTTGTTACCGGGTTTCTTCGTACCGAAGCCAGCCATATCTACCGACTTGTATGATCTAGATTTGGCAGATCCTGATTTTCACTACCCTGGACATGTAGATCTACTTTTGAGCAGCGATGTTATCCCAGATTTGTTACTCGAAGGTGTGAAGCATGTTTGTGGTTCTCTGATTGCCCAATCGACCATATTTGGGTGGATAATTAGCGGTCCGATACCAGTTCGTGAAGTTACTTCCCTTTCTATACAGACCACAGAGATTTCAAATGATATTCTGAGTCAACAGCTTAGGACATTTTGGGAACAAGAAGAGTTTCCCATGAGTCTTTCCCCACACCCGATGAAGAGTATTGTGAGACTCTATTCAGTAGGACTACATTTCGGAACTCTGAAGGACGCTTTGTCGTTCGGCTACCATTTAAAAAGGACTATCGAACGCACTCCCCCAAGCCTTATGTCAATACATTAGAATGGAGAAATCGACGCCGAAAAGTCCCGAGGTTGCACAGGCATACAGTAATGTACTTCAGGAATATTTGACACTAGGATATATGTCAAATACCGCTTCTCAGGAGATCTTCTCAAACGGCTCTTTTCACTTGCCCCCACCATGCCGTTATTAGGCCTGAACGTCTTAGCACCAAAATCAGGGTAGTATTTAATGCCTCAAAGCGAACAGGTTCTGGTATATCTCTCAACGACATTCTATATGTGGGTCCTACTCTCCAGTTAGATTTGACAAGTATAATTCTTAGATGGTATGATATTCAATATAAAAGAATTCTATTCAGACCGTCCCCGGGTCAGCAAATAGAAGATTATACACTGAACACTGTAACATTTGGAATAAATTGTGGGCCATCAGAACACTAATTCAACTTGCACGTGATTCCCAAGTAACATACCCCAACATAGCATAGCATCTAAAGTTATTTTAAATTAAACATATGTGGATAATATTTTATCTGGTGCTCACGATACCGCAACAGCAAAAGAAGCTCTTTCACAATTAATTTCTATGTTGAATTCGGCGGGATTTCCTTTAAAGAAAATTGTCTCAAATTGTACTGAAGTTCTTGGTTCAGTTCCTAAGGGAAACCTGCTGGATACGAATTTAAAAATTTAATTTAATTAAAATTTTAAGAAACAAGCGGTACGAAAACACTTGGCATTCAATGGAATTCTATGTGTGATGAGTTTATTTACAATCCTGAGCTGTGCCCAAGAGACAAATCCTTTCTACGGTTTCTAAATTATTTGATCCAGTAGGATGGGTGTCTCCAATCATTATACAAACAAAAATGTTGTTACAACAATTGTGGATAGATGGAACGCAATGGGACGAGCCTCTGAAACCAGCGACTCTTCAAAAATGGTTAAATTTTTTGGGCAGTATGCAAAGAATTTCGCTCATAAAGCTTCCGCGGTGGGTTAATTACGCTCCATTCTATGCTTCTCAAGTGCATGATTTCTGTGACGCCTCAGAGAAGGCATATTGTGCAGTTGTTTATATTCGTGTTAGTAATGGCGAATCCACGTATTCTCATCTTTTAATTTCTAAAACAAAACTTGCACCGATAGATCCCGTAAGTCTCCCGCGACTTGAATTGTGTGGCGCTGTGTTATTATCTCGTTTATTTAAACATGTGCTCTCAACCCTATGCCTCGAACACACCGAATTCTTTCTGTGGAGCGATTCTTGCATCACTCTCGCTTGGCTTGGAAAACCTCCAAACACTTGGAAAACATACGTCGCGAACAGGGTAGCAAAGTTAATCCGAAACGTAGGCACGTGAGATAAGCAGATAACCCTACAGATCTTGAATTACGAGGATGCAGCTCCGAGGAGCTTGCGGAAAGTTCACTTTGGTGGCATGGACCAGTTTAGCTTGCAAGTCCCCTGGAGGAATGGCCCAGGCCTACAATATCGTTTGAAAACGCACCGGAGGTTGGACGAGTTGAAACATTTCATTCTTATGAAAAGGATGACATCTTAAAAAGATCTTCACGATGGGATAGAGCAATAAGGGTACATTCATGCGTATTCCGATTTTCTTAGCTAACTCGTAAAATAGCAACCTTCAGATCCATTGCAATTACTCACAATGAATTTAGTAGTGTAAAGGAAAGGATTATAGTATTAACACAACAAGAATATTTTAATCAGGAGTACCAATTACTCAAAGCTAAAACACCTGTTCCCAAGAAAAATACACTCTTCCCCCTTAATCCATTTTTGGATTTAAAGGGAATTATGCGAGTGAGTGGGCGACTAACTAATGCACATTTACGATACAACGAAAGTCATGCCATCATTATACCAGTACAGTCATCTTACGCACAATTATTAATTGAATTCACCCACATTCTACTTATACACGCCGAAAATAATTTATTATTCAGGAGCTTACGTGAAGAATACTATATCTCAAGATTACGCTCAGCCATCAAGAAATGTATGGCAAAGACCAAAAAATAACCTAGAAATGCATCAGTTAGTGGTCATTAGTTAAAATATTGATCAAGTATTATTATGAACATTTGTTTTGTTTGTTTCCCCAGGGCTCCCCGAAACGCCGAAGTTCAACAGTGCCGCATGTGTTTCCTGGTTTCATGCTTTACGCTTTTGTAGGAAATTCCTGGAGCTGGATATAGGCAGTCGTAAAATGGAAGTACGTCGTATGGGTTACTGTTTAAATTGTCTCGCCAGATCTCATCGATCGTATGACTGTGACTCCGAAGTGGCTTGCAAACGATATGGTGGAGAGCATCACACCCAGCGTTGCCATTTTGGTCCGATCGGACCAATATTGGTCCAAAAGATTTTTAAATTTGGTCCGATGGTCGGACCAAACGGAATTTAACCCATTTTGGTCCATTTTCATTTGGTCAAATTTATAAATTGTTTTGAAGCATTTAAAATTTTTATCGCGTAGTCAATAGTATCTATGCACTGAAAAAAATATTGGCGTGAGGCTGAAGACTCATTTCTCTGAAATAAAGTTTGTTTCCTAGTTCAAAGGTCGGAGATATTTTTAGCACTTTATTTTAAGTCGTTTCTTATTTGAAACATAAAACAATTTTCTCTTGTAGTCGAGTCGTAATTTGGAAATTTAAGTAGTGGTTCAGACGTTTTTAATGGACATTAATAGCACATGAAGAAAACAGCTGGAATAATTAATAAAATTTGTTTCCTAGAATCAAGTACGCAAAACTCAAATTTACAAGTGTATTGTAACGTAAATATGTCCTTACTTCAATTATCCGCTTCTTTGGCTCAGAATCAATACTAAAATTATTATTGTACAGACAAAACCTTTGGAACCAACCATCATCTACATCTCTTTGGACAATACACATCTTACATCTTTTTGGACAATTTTAGCCCTATACTCGAATGTGCGCAAAACGTAGAATAGTAGGATTGAGCTATATAAGAATATGGACCGCATGAAATTATGTATGCAAAGCAACACTACAGCACTAATCACTGTAGTGTTTTTCAGGCTGAAATATTGGCAATAAGAGAGGTGGTGAATTGGCTGAGAAGTAATGTTCCAACAAATTTTGGCATTAATATATACTCAGACAGTCAACCTGCACAAAAATCTTTGGACTCTGTGTTCCTTAACTCGAAAACGGCCATAGACTGCCGCAAATCGCTCAACGAGATGGCTGAGCAGTACAATATTCACCTAATATGGGTGCCTGGCCATAGGAACATACCGGGGAACTGCGAAGCAGATGAGTTGGCAAGGCTAGGAACTACCTTACATATTCCAGGGGAACTAGAATCTGTTGGTATGCCTCTGGCCACGATGGGAGAATTGCAAGGGTTGTAACGACACCAAGCAAATATGGCCCCATTTAAACTTAAACCGCACACTAGATATGCTAGTGTTTTCAAGGCGTCAGATAGCACTCCTGATATCTGCTATAACGGGTCGCTGCCTGATAGGCGAATTTGCAAAAACTATATGTGCGAAGTATAATGACTATTGTATAAATTTTCATGATGTGGAGGAAAAGGAATCAATTAAACACTTCTTGTGTGAGTGTCCTGCTTTTTGTATAAGGCGTAAGCGAATTTTAGGAGCATATAGCTTTAGATTACTGGCGGACCTGGAAAACGTTAACTCAAGCAGTTTGTTAATGTTTTTGGAGCAATCTTGTTGGTTCAACAAAAGCAAATAATAGAGAAGGTTCAGTGGTTAAGACTAGAAGTGCCCATATGTAATATGTACTTTTAGTTAAATGTGGTATCACAATGGACTGAATAGTCTAAGTGAGCCTGAAATTTAATCGGGCTGCCACTATAACCTAACCTAACACTACAGGAAATTGGATGAAAATTCGGAAAACTATTATAATCTCTCTAGAAGTAAAATCGTGACTGTTGTTGCACCCTCAAAAAAAATCGCTTCTTTAACATATGTTCCAAACATATTTTGTAGGAAGCACATATATTATTGGATACTGCCGAAACATTAATGTGTTTGTTTTATGTGAACATATTATATGTTTGGAAGCATTTTGAGCCAAAAATATTATATGCTTGGAAGAATTTTTGTCCAAACACGATTGTGCTCATTCCATAACATACTCGTAATTTTCACTTCCACGAAATTTTTTAGTTCTTGGCACCTTTTTCTGTAATACAAATAATGTTGAAGAAATTATTCACTGTTATAATTTTTTTAAATTTTACCTTTCGCTTGCACGGAGAATCGAACCGAGGACCATACAGTTTGTAAGCCAACACACTATCCACTGGGCTACGTAGCTGTTATAGTCACCATTAGATAATTATCGTTATAAGTTACATTTATATAGCATAGTTTGCAGCGCCCACGAGCCCATGCACACATAACATTATTTAACAGAAACATACATTTGTTTGCCACGTGGAGCAGTGGTTAGCATGTCTGCCTTGCATGCAAAGGGTCGTGGGTTCAATCCCTGCTCCGACCGAATACTTTGTTTATTTACACATGTATATTTATACTATATTAAATTTTTATAATGAAACTTCGAAATGTGGGTTATTAAAGATTTATAGTCAGATATAAACGAAATTGACTGATTTTTGGATAAAATATTATTTTTTATTGCAAAAATAACAATTTTGTAACAAAAAACTGTTTTTGGTACAAAACTTTAAAATTTGGAAGGATTTCAAAAACTCTAACAAAAGAAGAACGTGGAGTCGAGTATAAACATACATAAATAATTTTATAATATAAACATAAATTTATTTAGGCGTGAACAGTTTTTTACTAGCATTTAACACCATCGCTCTAAAATGCCTTTTATTTTTCTTTAATAATTCATTTTAAAGAAAATAATCTTTTTAAATTGTTTTAGCTGCAAAACTCGAATTTAATGTTCGCTTTTATATTTGAAGGTGTCCGTCAACTCCTCGTGGACTACTTATTAATAAAGAGGAATTAAACTTTGTTTTTATACAATTTACTGTGTAAATTTTCACTATTTCCTCCTTATTTCATTTTACTGTCCCAACTCTAAAAAGAGTATAGTGCCCTTTCGTTATTTTTATGAAGACCCCTGATTTCTTTTAACGAACCAAGAAAAAAATTGTGCCCATAATGCGAAAATGATAAACAAAACACATGTCCACACATACATAAAATGCTGCTCTCAAGGCTGTTTGTTTTTCAAATGTCTATTCTCTTGGTTCCGAATGTCTATTCTCTGTATTCAAATTAAATAATATTTGGACTTAAGCATATCAAATTTTTGGGCTTATCATAAAACAGTTTTCCGAAACAACATACAAGCGTTTTCACAGAAATTGTTCTCTTTTGATTCTTTTGCTGTGTTTTGTTGATATCTTTCGTCAACTCTCTCGTTTTCCATCTCTATTTCTTTCTCTATACTCTCTCTGTCGCTTTGAATAAAATATCACAACATATGTATGTTTAATCGAAATTTGTAAATTTATATATGTTTGCATTCACACATATGATTTTTATGAAACATTCATGCCCCAAACATAATATATTCTAACATATTAACATAGATGTCCCAAACATTTAGTGTTAGTTTAGGAACATAATGTGTTCGCACTTAAATATATTGTGTTTTAAAATTGTGCCCGAAACGCATTTTGTTTATATCGGAACATATGAAAAACATATTTTTCTAACAGTGTGTCTTTAACCATCTCCAAGTCGAAAGTTTAAGTCAACTTTTTGTATTATAATTGAATTTAATATTGAATTTCGACTTTTGATGTGAACTAAAATTGACTTTAAAATTCGACCTTTTCAAATTGTCTATTTTTTCGAATTGTAAAAAAGTTGAAACCATGACAACCATGATTCCTAGACAACCGCTAAATCATATCATTCCTTTCTGGTTTACTTAACTTTTTTAATAAAAGCACTATGTACAATAATATAATACTTTTTAAGATATTTTCTTCGAAATTGGAAATTTGGTCCGCTGGAGGGAATTTTGATCTGATTTTGATAAAAATTTGGTCCAAAATAAATTTTCTTTCTGGCAACGCTGATCACACCCTTCTTCATTTGCCGCCAATGGAAAGGTTCACATTGGAACAAATGGAAAGAGGAAGAGTATCGTCAGATGTCAGTCATTTGATAGAAAGACTAATAAACGACGAACGGCGAGGCACCCGTGCTGGAAGAAGGTCATCCGTACAACAGAATTCCCGGCGAACCCAAACTGTAAGTCGTCATACCAAAGAGACCCCCATCATACTCGTGGCCCCCACAGCAGAGGCCAGGCGCGCAACAAATGAAAGACGAACCGTCGCCAAACAATCCACACCTAATGCTAGAAATAGGACATTATCCGTCCAGAGAACCCGGGTGGAGCGACAGTGGAAAATGGTCCGTATGGCATAAAATATTTTAGAGAGGTTGAGAGATGTCCTTGATGATTAAACAATTGACCATAGGTCAAGGCGAGGAACCTATTTACATTATTAATACATATGAACTGAATTGAAAGAAAACTTGAATATTGAATTACTAATATTGTTATTGAATTACTAAAGCGTAGCTTAATACACCTCTGAATTATATACAACTATTTTTTAGGAAAAGAGTGGCAACTCGATCTCTTAATTTTATCCAGATATTGTTTCATTGGTTATATGTCATTAAAAATCAATAACTGCTTTCTTCTTCCTCTTGAACCGTCATAGGAGTCACATCGAGCAGCCACTCTTCTCCTGGAAAGGTGTCCAATCCATCCTCTCAATTTGGGACCTAAGTTCCTTTGTACCACATGTATATACTTTCCCATGTGTACGAACCTAAGTTCACATTTGTTCATAAGAACATCTCTTTACAAACAAACTTACTAAAATTAACACTGGGTATTAAAATCGAGTTTAGCCGTTTAAAATCCCTATTTTTCCCGATTACTTTTCTTCCATTTTAAAGAATATAAACTATATAAAAAATAGCTTTGGGCTATTTTCCATTAAGTTATATTAAAATTTGCATCAAAGTTTTGATTTTAGCGGCTAAACCTTTTAGCATAATTCACAAAAATAAAATATTGAATATTTTGTATAAGAAATGCATATTTTCTTTTATTTCAAATCGCATCAAATAAGATTTTGGGTGCGCAACATATTTATTTTTATTAAAATTTATTGACTATATCAATTAATTATTTAATTGAATCAATCAAATAGTTGATTGCTTTTTGTCGCGAAATTAATTAACATTTTAATTGATTCAGTTAAACATTAATTGAATTTTATGTCAAAAACCAATAATTTTTTTACTCGATTCAATCACACAATTAATTGATTCCGTGACAAAAATTTTAATTGAAAATCTATCATTTTCGTGATTGAAGACATTTCAGTTAAAAAAATGATTGAATCCGCGATTTTCGTGATTGAAATGATTTTTTTTTGTATGTACTCCCCCCCCCCAGATGCCTGAGTTACACGTTAATTTGCTTCAAATTTTGCACAAAAGGTACAACTAATGGTGTCGTCAAGTAAGATTTAGTTGAATCGGTTCAGATTTAGAATAGCTCCAATATATATCTTACGACAGATATAAAATATGACCACCGGAGGACAAAAACTTTTCGATTCACTTGAAATTTTACAGTGAGAGGAGAATTAACATTCCAGCGATGTGTACCAAATTGGTTTAAATTGGTTAACATTTAAACGTATTTTACATAAAAATCTGTGATGATTTCCCAATATTGTAGTTACATCCTACACACTGTAATGTCAGACATTCCAAAGCACGGTTGGTTGCTAGATAAGGCTCTGACTTACACACAACTATCTTGGAGAGATCTACCCGAAATCCTTGTAACATCCCTACTGATATGTAGCAAAAATTGTAAAAATGTTTCCTATACCTCTAATACATGCATATCTATCTCCCAATAAATCATAATCATGTCAAATTGCAAAAAAATGGCTTTATGTTAAATTATTCACATATTTTTTACCATCATTGTGTTTCGTTCCAGGCAGTTGGCCGATTTAAATTTTCATTGTAGGGAATTTGCAGAAGTGTACAAAATATTGTCCAAATCGCTTCATATTTAATTACATGTATATTCGAATTTAAAGCTTTATACAGCTCACAATAGATTTTATGGATTTGATATGGTACCAACATTTTTGGTCTAGACGGTGCTGAAAGGTAACATATATAATTATAATATATAGTTACTACCATGTTACATTATAATTATGAAACATTGATTTCCCAAACATCCATTCCCAAATCATCAAGGCATGGTTTTAAGCTGAAATAAAAATGCTTGAAGAAGGTACCAACAATAACAAACAAAACATAAAATGTCAAAGTGTAAAAAGAGGATTTAAAAAACGTATTCTATTTTTGAACGCCCTTTAATCGAACCATCATCAGTTTAATGGGATTTTACTTTATGTGAAAATATTTATTTTAAAGTTCAATCCCCTAACTCGAACGACAAAACGCCTTCAAACAAAGGTTTATCGGTGAACTGAGTATTCAGTGCTAAGCAAAAATGGCATTCGTATTTTAAGGTTATGAAATCTTTGTGCTTACGACAATATACAGAGACTACAGCAGATTCTCGATCTATAAGAACTATTGTAGTCAATGGCAATGGCGTGAGTATTCATGAGCGTGATAAACCTACTAAATATCGTGCGTGAGCGTCAGTCAGGATATGAATTTCTTTGAAAAACTGCACGAGTAAAGAATTTCGGAAAAATAAGCCCACGAACATAGCAATGCTTTCGAGTTAAATTCCCTTGTTGACTCTAAAGACAAATATGATTTTATGGATTTAAATAAGCATTCAATCAATGTCTTTTACTGGCAATAGTCGATAAAATGCTTAAGATACACCGGGTCTAACGTTGTTCCTTGCAACGACAACATCCGCATTCAATCAGCCTTGAATAAGGAGAACAATACCTGAATTTCGAACGAAACACTTTTACTCTAGACAAAAAGATTGAGCTGAAAACTTTTTAATTGATCAAATTCACATTGCCCCACTTGTATACCACACGAGTACACTAAGTGCTAGTAGTGCTTGAAACAGCAAAAAAAAAAACAAAAAAGAAACAAAAAAATCTTTAGTTTTATTATCCCTTGTCGATACACGGTGTTTTCACACAAACCTGTGGACGGAAATTTTAGATTAATCCTTTGCTCAGATTTGTTTGATGATTTGTAAAGACAGAAGGCCTTGGTAAACATTTATTGGTATTGTACAACTATTAGTATGGCATTCCAATAGGAGTATATATTTATACACTGAAGGATATGACAACATCAGGGCAAAGAAATTTTACTAAACTTCTGGTCTGGTCTTTAAAACATCAATACGATACCCACCATTTGATTGCAAAAATATTCTTTGTACTAGATGATTTTTTATAAAAATGATGGATGCTTACTAAAAGAAATAAATTTTATATTATATTTGTTGCTCTGATCTCAGCTTGACGTTGACTAAACTACAAGAGTAGCTTAACCAACAGAGGAAAAGAATGTTTGTCAAATTTAGTTGGGCAAATCCCTTTAGACTGCAAGATGGTTGGATGGACACACGTTTCGGAATTACCACATTCCTCATCAGCACCTCCACTTGCAGCAAAACTATCAACCAATTATCAGAATAAATTCGGGTAGTTCACTAAACCCAAAGTGAACCACACTTGAACCTTCCGAAAAAAATATATTATTTTAGTTCGTTCAATATAAACAGGCTTCAATAGAAAACTGTATTCACATTTCACAATTGCTTACATTCAATAAATGTTGATCTCTCCATCACGTGTTGTTGAATAAATACACACTCTCTTGTTCTCTTTTCGCTCCGTCTCTCCATCGCTCAAAACTATTCAATTTCAATCACAAAGGTGATTTAATCAATCACATGTTTAATTGATTTTTCTAATTTTTTCCGAATTGATTAACAAATTAATTGAATCAATTAATATTTTTATTGGAAACGTAACAAATATCATTTTTTAATTGGTTTTTATTCGGATTGGATTAAATAATTAATTGAATCAATTAACATATTAATTGAATCTGTTTCCATATCCAATTAAGTATTTAATTTAAAACAAGTAGTTCGGCCAGGCCGAAGCTTATGTACCCTCCATCATAGATTGCGTAGAAACTTCTTCTAAACACTGCCACCCACAATCGAATTATTTAAGTTGCGGTAACGCTTGCCGATGGCAAGGTATCTTAAAACCTCCTAACACCATCTTCTAAATTGTATGTAAGTCCATACGTGGTATATATTAAATCAAAAAAGATCGATCCAATACGTATATAATTCAGTTTGACAAAGTAGACATAAAATTTTGACGAAATTTTCTACAGAAATAAAATTTTAACAAAATTTTCTATAGAAACAAAATTTGTACAAAATTTTCTATAGAAATAAAAATTTTCACAAAATTTTCTATAGAAAGAAAATTTTGACAAAAATGTCTACAAAAATAAAATTTTAACAAAATTTTCTATAGAAATAAATTTTTGACAAAATTTTGTATAGAAATAAAATCTTGGTAGATTATTTTTGGCTCGAGTGGCAACCATGATTATGAACCGAATAAAATTTGAACAAAATTTTCTATAGAAATAAAATTTTGACAATGATGAAAATTTTATTATGAACCGAATAAAATTTGAACAAAATTTTCTCTAGAAATAAAATTTTGACAAAATTTTCTATAGAAATTAAATGTTGGTAGATTATTTTTGCTCTAGTGGCAACCATGATTATGAACCGATATGGACCAATTTTTGCGTGATTGGACCAATTTTGGTATGGTTGTTAGCGACCATATACTAACACCACGTTCCTAATTTGAACCGGATCGGATGAATTTTGCTCCTCCAAGAGGCTCCGGCGGTCAAATCTGGAGAACGTTTTATATGGGGGCTATATATAATTATGGATCGATATGGACCAATTTTTTCACGGTTGCTAGAGACCATATACCAATACCATGTACCAAATTTCAGCCGGATCGGATGAAATTTGCTTCTCTTAGAGGCTCCGCAAGCCAAATCTGGGGATAGGTTTATATGTGCGCTATATATAATTATGGACCGATGTGGACCAATTTTTGCACGGTTGCTAGAGATCATATACCAATACCATGTACCAAATTTCAGCCGGATCGGATGCAATGTGCTTCTCTTTGAGGCTTCGCAAGCCAAATCTGGAGATCCGTTTATATGGGGGCTATATATAATTATGGACCGATGTGGACCAATTTTTGCATGATTGTTAGAGACCATATGCCAACATCATGTACCAAATTTCAGCCGGATCGGATGAAATTTGCTTCTCTCAGAGGCTCCGCAAGCCAAATCTGGGGATAGGTTTATATGTGCGCTATATATAATTATGGACCGATGTGGACCAATTTTTGCACGGTTGCTAGAGATCATATACCAACACCATGTACCAAATTTCAGCCGGATCGGATGAAATATGCTTCTCTTAGAGGCTCCACAAGCCAAATCTGGGGATCGGTTTATATGGGGGCTATATATAATTAAGGACCGATATGGACCAATTTTTGCATGGTTGTTAGAGACCATATGCCAACATCATGTACCAAATTTCAGCCGGATCGGATGAAATTTGCTTCTCTCAGAGGCTCCGCAAGCCAAATCTGGGGATCGGTTTATATGGGGGCTACATATAATTATGGACCGATATGGACCAATTTTTGCATGGTTGTTAGAGACCATATGCCAACATCATGTACCAAATTTCAGCCGGATCGGATGAAATTTGCTTCTCTCAGAGGCTCCGCAAGCCAAATCTGGGGATCGGTTTATATGGGGGCTATATATAATTATGGACCGATGTGGACCAATTTTTGCATGATTGTTAGAGACCATATGCCAACATCATGTACCAAATTTCAGCCGGATCGGATGAAATTTGCTTCTAATTATGGACCGATGTCAACTAATTTTTGCATGGTTGTTAGAGACCATATACCAACACCATGTACTAAATTTCAGCCGGATCGGATGAAATATGCTTCTGTTAGAGGCTCTACAAGCCAAATCTGAGGGTCCCTTTATATGGGGGCTATACGTAAAAGTGGACCGATATGGCCCATTTTCAATACCATCCGACCTACATCGATAACAACTACTTGTGCCAAGTTTCAAGTCGATAGCTTGTTTCGTTCGGAAGTTAGCGTGATTTCAACAGACGGACGGACGGACGGACATGCTTAGATCGACCCAGAATTTCACCACGACCCAGAATTTATATACTTTATGGGGTCTTAGAGAAATATTTCGATGTGTTACAAACGGAATGACAAAGTTAATATACCCCCATCCTATGATGGAGGGTATAAAAATCGGTGACAATTTTTTGTGTGTGGTTTGTTTCTCATTATTGTTGGCGACATTTCTGAGCGTTTCAAAGGTCCTCTTACGTACGCACTTAAAGCCTAGTACTAATATCACATTTTCGTACCAGAAACTGTTATACTGGAAATAACTGAAAGGTAGGGAAACGTTGGAGAATCTTTTGAATGGATGAAGATATTACATAAAAATCCACAATTTATTTATTTATTTATCCTGCACAACAAGACTTACGACTTATATTTACTATACAGGAATTTTGGTTAAAAGGTATTTCCTCTTAGTAATTTAATGACAAGTTACGTTAGGTTCAAATAAATAAAGAAAAGCGAAACAAAAAATCTAAAAATACAATTAAAGAATTAAGAGAAAATATTATAATTTAAAAGGAAACAATAAACAAAAATAATTTTAAAAAATTAATTACAAAAATAATTATTAAATGCCTATAATTATTAAGACAAAAGGAAAAGAAAATATAGCATATGCTGTTAACATTAGTTTGATAATAAATTTGA
The DNA here is from genome assembly GCF_050003625.1 of Haematobia irritans. Taxonomy (NCBI): domain Eukaryota; kingdom Metazoa; phylum Arthropoda; class Insecta; order Diptera; family Muscidae; genus Haematobia; species Haematobia irritans. The sequence goes on along the minus strand of NC_134397.1, from coordinate 89,266,453 downwards.
ATAATGGGAAAATAATATGTTTTTGAAATCTAATGTGTTGCTGTTTCGTTGTATGCTATGAGTACATTCCAGACACTTATCGCATGTGTGAAGAAATGCCAAGTTGAAACCAGACTTCGATGCCGCAAAGGAACTAATTTCTTACCCCTGTTGGACCTCGCGAAGCGAAGCCTCTCATATAGGGACTTAGATTCACGCGTATAAATAATTCTATGAAGGAACAAAAGTTGTCGGATTCTCAACAAGTTATCGAATGACACACCATAAAGAAGTTCCCTGTATCTGGAGATATGGTCAAAGCGCCTCAAGCCATAAACGTATCTCACAATATTATTGTAAACGACATTCAACTTCCGTCTGCTTCCGGCATCGCAACCAGAAAATAGTTCACTTCCATACAACAATCCTGGCAAGACATAATTCTTAGCTAAGATAACCCTCTTCTTGAGCGGCGTAAAGCGCTGTGTGTGCCTTAAGGTTCTTAATTTCGCATATGCCTGACCAACAATGTAGTTTAAATGATCCCCCAAGACAAGTTACTATTCAATACTATACCAAGATTTTTGGCCGTGGAAACAATTTCCACCTGTTGTCCGTCAATCTCAACCCCAATGTCGTTAGGAACCTGAATACCACGTGCATGTGTCACTAGGCATTTAGACTTCCTTGGATTCAGGAGTAATCCATTTCTAGTAGCCCAGTTGTCCACAGAAAGAAGGTCGTCATTGATCATGTCTATACTGGCGCTCAAAGAACAGATATCGTTGCTCATATGTTATATATTTGTACATCATCAGCGTGCATCTGTACCCTGCTATATCTCAAAACATGTGGCAAATCGTTTATATAGAGAGAAAATAGGACCAAGAGTTGAGCCCTGCGATACGCCTCTTGAAACAATTAAGGGATCCGAAGTACCAATACCCGTGTATACTGGCTGTCTCCTGTCAACGAGATAGGAATGCAGAAGACGTACCGAACTGGCCGAGAAATTAAAAAAGTTCCTTAGCTTCAAACATAAAAGAGAATGATCCACCGAATCAAACACCTTCGAATGGTCCAGCAGCACCAGAAAATTAACTTTTCCCTCATCCTGATCAGATTTTAAAGCCTCACACACATCAGCCAGAGCACTTATGCAGATGTGGCCCGAACGAAACCCCGATTGCCTCGATGATAAAAGGGAATATCGATTCAGAAATTCCTGCATTTGCCCATTCCAAAGTCTCTCGAACGCCTTGGAAAAGAAGAGAAGCAGTGTTATTGGCCGAAACTCCGATTCACCATTAGGTTCATACCTATACCTTAGCATGTTTCCAAAGAGCGGGGAAAGTACTCCTTGTCAAAATAGAATTGAAAGCATGGGTGACATAGGGCAGAATCAGTGGCGGGAAAATTCACAAATTTGGGATTTATATGGTCGTATCCCATCGAATCAGACTTCACCTGAGTGGATGCACGAAGAACGTCATATTGTGTCACGCTGCTAAACTCGAATGAGTTCGTGACATCCAAACCCGATGAGGGCACAGACAAGTCGCTGTAAAATTCCGTGTCAACTGAAACAAATGACAAGTTCGCAAATACATCGTTCAAAACATTTGGGTCCATGTGACACTCCTTTCTATCACATTTACCTACCCCAATATGCCTAATGACCCTCCAGGTATCCTTCTTCCCCAAGGCGAACATTACAGAGTTCCACCCGCAGACGTATGGTGAGTTGGGACCGTTTTTTTGTAGGATATAATCCCAATGACAACATCTCGTCCGACAGGCTATTCTCGGTCAAAATATTAGGATTAAAATCGCCAGTGATGATGATGTTATTGTACCAAAAAGTAATTGTCTGCATGTCAGTGAGAAAACTATCAATCATAACATCATTACGAGGCCTATATACACATGCAACGAAAACCTTACCTCCAGGAGACTCTATCTATATTGATATCATCTCAATAGGGTCATCAAGCTCAATTACAAGGGACCTCCTTTTTATAGCCGAGTCCGAACGGCGTTCCTCATTGCAGTGAAACCACGTAGAGAAGCTTTGAAACCCTCAGAAATGTCACCAGCATTACTAAGGTCGAATAATCCACCGCTGAAAAACTTTTTGGGCAGGAATCGAACCCATGACCTTGTGTATGCAAGGCGGGCATGCTAACCATTGCACCAAGGTGGCTGCCTGGTAGCAACACAATCTATTAATATTAAAAATTTAAATGTAAAATTATTATAAATTATACAAATCTTAACAATATACAAGATATAAAAAAAACAGTTTATTATTAAATTTAAGCAATTTGAATTTGATTCTGTACTGAAGAAGAAAGATTGGAGGTTTGGCGAAATGCATCCAAAATTGATATGTCCTCGACACAGATAGGTTCATTATGAACCGATTTCAAAGAGTTTTGTATGCCAAGAATGCCAAGAATAATAAGCTTATGCCAAGAATGACATTCGACATTTTAAATAAATTGGTTTTTGTAAATACATAGTCAATAAAACACATTTGTATTTCTTTTAATTTATTTTTTTCTTGTTTTATTATATTTATATGTAGCTACCGTAATGGTGGAATATAAAAAATAAAAATTTCATAAAAAAGAGAAAGAATAGCGCCAAATTAAAATGTTACTCATTGTCAAGAATCACTTTCCACAAAAAGAAGAATACATAGGTAATATTTTCTAAAATCAATATTCGTATTACCGTTTTTAATATTTGGGCACGAGGAGTCCGTGATTGCTGTTTCGCATGAAACTGTTGAAACTGTACAGTTGGAATTATATTACATATCCATATCCTGCTTTGACCATCGGTGTAATACAACATAATTGTTGGATCATCCCAAATTTTAACATTGTCCAAGTATCCCTCTGGTTGGAAAATATTGATTGTACCGAAAGAAAGTCGTTTCTATATATTTGCTGCAGAGAGCAGGGATCTTTAAGAGCTGATCATGATGCATATTTACAAAGAAAAAATTGTGTGTCTATGTGCTTTGGTTTAAAAGTTGTAGTAGACCCACGATTTGGGATTTCAAAAAATACCGAATTTTGAACAATTTCTTCGAAAAAGGTACCTACATTCTTCCGAGCATATTTCGTCGTAACATATCGGCCTATATATCGGCCATTTTGGACAATTAGTATTCTCACCCCAAACTCGGTAATTTTTAAAAGATTACGATTGTTGCACTAAACATCACTAACTCTGGTGAAATAGTGCATTTCCGTAAATGTACTTTATATGTCAAACTTTAAGATATTACCAAAGTACTCTTTGTTCATTTGAATGTTCAAATTTGAAGCGAATCCGACGTCTATGGACGAAATATAAAATATATTTCAACCAAATGCGTACACGCAAAAAAATAATTCTTTCCTCCCAAACGAAATTTTAGACAAACAAAGTTCGTTTCTCATTTGTGATAAACGTTTATCCTTTTCCACGATGTAAAAATAATTTCATAAAAACTAACTCAAAAATCAAATCAAACAATCTTTTCTGGCTAATTGCATATTCCCTCACACCTTTCTCACTTCCACGAGTTCTTTTAGTTCTTTGCACCTTTTTCTGTAATACAAATAATGTAGAAGAAATTATTCGATATTATAATTTTTTAAATTTTACCTTTCGCCTGGACGGAGAATTGAACCGCGGACCATGCAATTTGTAAGCCAACACACTATCCACTGAGCTGTTGCTGTTATTGTCATCAATAGATAATTATCCATATAAGTTATATTTATATAGCATTGCTTGCGGCGCCCACCAGCCGATTAAACAAACTTTATTTAACAAAAACATACATTTAGTTGAGCACCGTGGGGCAGTGGTAGCTATGTCCGCCTTGCATGCCAAGGGTCGTGGGTTCGATCCCTGCTTCGACCGAACTCCAAAAGGTTTTTTTTACATATATTCTAGATCTGATCGGAAGATTCCGAAAAGATGTCCAACATTACATACCATTACATTAAATTTTTACTATGAGCTGTAAAATGTGTCTTATTAAAGACTAAAATTCAGAAAAGAACAGTGCTTGATATAAACAAAGTGGACTGTGTTGTTGGTTCAAAAATATTTTTTTATTGAGAAAATAAAAGTTTTGTAACAAACGAATTTTTTGGTGATAAAAGTTTAAAATTTTCGAAGCAACTCTAACAATAGAAAAACGTTTTCGGTACACGTTTTCTTTTCTTTGCGTGTAGCTAGAATGCTAATTTTACTACCTACCTACATTCTTCTCCTTTCCAGTAAATTGGCGTTAAATTTTGCAGTATGAAATAATCCTTAGATTAGAGTTTAAAAACTCATTTTATTTATTTTTTTTTTTTTGGGTTTTAACCGATTTTGAGCGGAAAGAACGAAAACCTTGATTGGGATTTTCGCATAGACCGAATCCCGACTTATTTGGACACCTTATGTGACAAGTACTGATTCTCTTTCTGCTCAATGTTGCCTCCGTCGTTTCTAGAAATTTAAACGATAAAGTCATCTGCAACAACGATTGTAAAGCTACAAGAACTACCGCTGTGGTTAGGAGAAGTTTAGGTTCACTGCGCTGTTCTCAACAGGGATCCGGAGCGGTCCATTTTTTTCGCTCCGCTCCGCTCCCGCTTCGGAGAAAAGAAAAACCGCTCCGCTCCACGCTCCGCTCCGAGAAAAAAAATCGCTCCGCTCCGCGCGTACAAACATTGTATTATTTGTTCAATTGAGTTTTATTTTACGAAAACAAAAAACTTACTTCAATAGTTGTATAATAAAAGAAAAACAAAAAAAAAACAAAAAGTATTTCTTGCTATACATAACAAATAGTAGTAAAAATTAATTATTTAGATTTTGTGTTTAGATTAATTAAAAGTATGTTTGACAGATTTGTTTCCGTTAGGCGGCAGCGTAAGTGATTATATATATATATATATATATATATATATATATATATATATATATATATATATATATATATATATATATATATATATATATATATATATATATATATATATATATATATATATATATATATATATATATATATATATATATATATATATATATATATATATATATATATATATATATATATATATATATATATTTAAGAGCAGAAAAATTCCGCTCTGTACTCACTTGTGTAGCTGGAACACCTAGAACTACACAGAGGGTGTGCTCGACGTTCATTCCAAAATTGCAGATCACTGCTCTGTGCCGAAATTTGAGCTTGATAAAAGAAGTAATTTACTAATACGGGATGAAATTGATCGAAAGTACTGTTGTTACTTTTACAACACATACTAGAGATATATTTTGACATTTGCCGTTTTTGAAAACAATTACTAACAAGTATATACGGCCGTAAGTTCGGCCAGGCCGAAGCTAATGTACCCTCCACCATGGATTGCGTAGAAACCTCTACTGAAGACTGTCATCCACAATCGAATTACCTGGGTTGCGGTAACACTTGCCGATGGCAAGGTATCTTAAAACTTCCTAACACCGCAATATATACCACATAATCCACACGTGGTATATATTAAACTAAAAAGGCCGATCAAATAAGTATATAATTAAGTTTAAAGTTTCTATAGAAATAAAAATTTGACAAAATAAAATTTTGACAACATTTTCCATAGAAGTAAAATTTGGAAAAAAATTTCTATAGAAATAAAATTTTGACAAAATTTTCTATAGAAATAAAATTTTTACAAAATTTTCTATAGAAATAAAATTTTTACAAAATTTTCTATAGAAATAAAATTTTGACAAAACTTTCTATAGAAATAACATTTTGACAATGTTTTCCATAAAAATAAAACTTTGGTAGATTATTTTTGGCTCGAGTGGCAACCATGAATATGAACCGATATGGACCAATTTTTGTGTGATTGGGGATCGGCTATATATAACTATAGACCGATATGGATCAATTCTTGCGTGTTTGTTAGAGACCACATTCTATACGAAAAAGTGGGCCGATATGGACCAATTTTTGCATGGTTGTTAGAGCAATCGCAAGCCAAATTTGGGGGTCCGTTTATATTGGGGCTATACGTAAAAGTGGACCGATATGGCCCATTTGCAATACCATCCGACCTATATCAATAACAACTACTTGTGCCAAGTTTCAAGTCGATAGCTTGTTTCGTTCGGAAGTTAGTGTGATTTCAACAGACGGACGAACGGACGGACATGCTCAGATCGACTCAGAATTTCAACACGACCCAGAATATATATACTTTATGGGGTCTTAGAGCAATATTTCGATGTGTTACAAACGGAATGACAAAGTTAATATACCCCCATATATATACCTCCTATGGTGGAGGGTATAAAAAAACACGTTGTGTTTACTCACACTACGCTAAGTACTACCTATATTTGAAATTACCTACACAGTGTAATTTCAAAGTTACACATTTCATTCAAGTAATATTTTATTTGGAGCGGTTTTTCATTTGGAAACCGCTCCGCTCCCTCTCCGCTCCGGATTTTAGAAATGCCGCTCCCGCTCCGGCAAAAAAAGGACTTGCTCCGCTCCGCTCCGGATGCCTGGTTCTCAAGATAATGACAGATCTGCAAACCACAGTGGCAACCCCCTTTTCATAAATTTCCAATAGATACGCCCCATAACAAACAACAACAACAAAAAGGGTTTGATGTCTAAAACATTAAATAAACAAATAAGAGGTGGTAAATTGTTTAAAAAAATATATATATATATATATAACCAAAGAACTTCAATTTTTTTATTTAGATTATGCTTTTTTATGTCGTAGAGATTTTTATATGTGCGTCAGACCACTTCCGTTCTATTTCCAATAAAAAAACATTCATAGATTATTTTGAAATAATTTTCTCAATTTTTATTTAATTTTGCTTTACATAAAAATTAAAACACTGTGCCAAAATACCTTCGCCAATACCGTTTGAAATTACATTTGATTGCCAATTCTATTGTATGTATTAAGTGGAAACAACAAAAAGGATTTCTTTGGAATGAATAAGAATGAATTCTAGTTTAAGTTTTAAACAAAAAACCCCATCTCTCTCACCTTCTCTGCAGTGTCGTGGTGGCACTGGGAGAGCAAAAAAAGAGGGATAGAAAAGAACATGTAAAGTGCCCTGAGTACTCAACAATGTCGGTGTTGTAGTAGCATTCATCCTGAGAGCAGATTTCAGCCATGGAAAAAGTACCGAAAATTACCCACAAACCAATATCCTAGCTTAAACAATCACACACACGTACTGATATTTGCCTCACACATACACATACCCATATGTTGTATATCCACTTATTTGTACATATATGTACTCCGAACCCGTGTGCACTCGCATACATCATGTAATTGGCCAAGCTAACATCGACCGTCAGCAAGGACAAACCGAAACAACATCATCGAACACTAACAGCAGCAAGGGCAGGATCTAGAACAGGAACAATTAACATAGAATTGCAATGGCAATGAATAGATGCCAATGGAATGACGTTTTTTTTTTTGTTGTTTGTGACCATTGTAATTAAAATCAATACATGGACCATACGGATAGTGCCACAGTTCCGTAATGCTCACAAAAACGAAAAAAGACCAGCGAGAAGTGCTCACCACTATTAAAGCAGTTTCACATCACTTGATTTCCGGGAATTGCTAATTTTACAACTAGAATATTTTTGCAACTTATACATTGCAAATACCAACAATCTGGAATGTAAATTCGTATGGATATTTTTGGTTACTATAGAGATGTAATAACCCAATCACATCATTGTGGTAACAATGCTTCAAAGTTTTTCAAAAATTTCAATACAACGAGAATTTTATGACAGATTCATTTATACTGAAAAAAGCAAATACACGCAAAGAATTGAAACGTTTGGAAAACGGGCTTCTTTGTTCTTTTATTAAACTTTTCTAAAACTTTTCATTACAGTTTTACTTTCGGCTTAAACAACCTTAATTTTAGCATATACAATTTACACATTCCCAGCAAAAAAATGTGGAAGTTGTTCTAAAGGCACAAGTTTTCAAGCACTTCCAAAAATGTCATCCTAACGAAGTTCTTTATTTTAACTACCCAGGAGGTCAATTTGATTCAATTTTGCTGTTTTCATATTTGTATGTAATATTTTTTGCTTCAAATACTTTCAAAGCAGACTAAGAATAAGAAAGACATTTTAATATTTATTTGAACATTTTTTAGTTTTGTTTTAAAGTTTTTTTTCTTTTGAAATTAAATATTTTTTGCTTTGAAATTATCTGTAGAATTTGGATTTTCAAACCTAAATTAATTTATGCATGAGTACCATTGTTGATATAACGCAAAAAATGAACAAAAATTCGAAATATAATAACTACATTCTAATTTAGAATTTATAGAGCCTACACTGAAAGAAGAGTTTTTTTAGACAAACAAAGTTTTCTCTTAACACTAAAAAAATTCCTTTCAAAGTAAATTAAAAATTTTAGATACAAGTGTTGAATCGCCTTTTATAAATTCTTATTAATTTGCTGAAAACGAATATACTTCATACGAAAGGGAACTTTCGTTTGTCTAAAATTTCGTTCCGGAGGAAAGTATTTTTTCTTTGAGTGTAAATTTAAGGCAAGATAGATCCCTAAACTATGTCTTTAGTTTAAAGAAGTAGCATCTTTGGATCGGAATCATCATAATTCTTAAGAGAAAATTCAAATAATTGAATTTGAGTAAACTTTTTGTTTGAGCCTAACAATTGAGGAAAATTGATTACAGCAAACCCTTCAGATCGTTTGAGTCATCGTAAAGCGTGCTCACTGCCTACGCTATAGGCATCTTAAAATGTGCTCGATCGAGAACTCAAGTAGAGGTGTGCACGTGACACGAAAGTGTCGTGAATCACGCGTGAGTGTGCGTGAGCGTGAGTAAACTATTACTCACGTGCACATCTCTAAACTCAAGTACGTACTTCATAGACGTACGTACTCATCTTAAACGAAGTTTTAGACAAACAAATGCCGTTTTCGATTCACTTTTCGCTGTAAAGAAGTTAGTTTGGAAGAAATGTGTAAACTTTTTGTTATAACGTAGACTCTCTTACAGGATGTGAAAACAATTTAATAAAGGCTAACTCGAAAAAAAAGTTGAAGATCAGTTGTGTTGTGTAGGTCAGATGATATAGCAAATAGGCCATATCGGACCACTTTTACGTACACTAGAAAAAAGCATACCCGGTTCCAAAGATTTTGTGTTTACTCTAATGATTTTGGTATTAATTCCGAGCCAAAGAAGCGGGGAATTCAAGTAAGGATACTTGTAAGGCACAATTCATTTTTATAATTCGGTTGATTCTAGGTAGAAAATTTTAGTTTTTCGTGCACTGAAAAAAATATTGTCGTGAGGTCAAAGATTTCATGTCTTTAAAATACAAATGCAAATTTTGCTTAGCATAGAAGACACATTTCTCTTATATAAAGTTTTATTCTTTGTCCAAAAGTCGATAAACTTTTCAATGAAATCGTATTGTCCTTATAATTAAGTGATTTCACTTAAAATGGGTATCATAACACGAAAGAAAAAATGTTTGGGCTAAGGTCAACTTGTCTTTAATAATTCAGAAAAATTCTTTAAATTTAACGAAATTGACTTTAAATTTGTTGTCTTTTTGCATCTTGACTACAAAGCAAACAATCGTTCAAATATAGGACATGTTTTTCAACACTTTATTTTAAAGACCTTTTTTACTTGAAACATAGCATAATTTCTATAGGAAGTCGAGTCTTAATTTAGAAAATAAAGTTGTCGTTATTTAATTTCCAAATTCAGACTCGACTTTAAGTAGAAATTATGCTATGTTTCAAGTAAAAAACGCCCTTAAAATAAAGTGTTGAAAAACATGTTCTATTTTTGAACACTTTTTGCTTCGTACACAGAAAAAAAAGTGTCTCGTAAATTTAAGAAAATTTTTACAATAATTTATTACAAGAATTTTCCAGAATTTTAGTTCATTTTTCGCATCTTCAACGAAAATTAACTACTCGGAAGGAAATTTTACAAATTCTAAGTAGCAATCGTTTAGTTCATGGCCTACAAAATACGATGGAAATTTCCTTAAAAAATTTCTTAACTGGTAGTTAAAAATTCGTTTATCATGCTATAAAACTACTTGTGAAATGTAAAGTATTTTGTAAATAATAAGTGCAATTTACTATAAGATTTTTTTGTATGAGAAAATATTTTTTTACGAAAAATGAACTTGAAAGTGGATAGCAATTTCTTACTGACAATTCCTATAGTTAATAATTGTTGGTAAAAAATTACCCAATGAAATATTTTTAGATCACATGTAATTAAATTTATAGACATTTTCGTCAAAAATGGTAGGAAACATTTCATGAAAATTTTGCAAATTTTAAGTTAAACGTTTCATCGTTCATAAACTGGTGTGCCTTTACGAATATTATTCTTAGAGTAAATTGTCAGCAGATGCGATGAACTAATGCATAGTACAGAGATCTTTATCGGCATAGTGGAATGTGATTAATGTAAAGATTAGAGGTCTGCATCGAATAACTTTTCACTGCATGTATGCAATTCGCTGTCGAATATAGTACATACACTGTCTTTCTCTCAGAGCGCAAGTAGTGAAGTGAAGAGAACACTTGCTTGTCAAATACCACCAAATACATATCCGAAACAATATGTGTTCCGAAAAAAAGGAACAATAAAAATGTAAGTACTTGAGAAAAAGTACAACATGGATTCTCTTCACTTCACGTGGTGCCACAAGTATTTCTCAGTATGTGCGAAGCAAAACTTTCCATTATTATTAATCATAGATATGTATGTATATCACATATTTCATATATTTATGTATGTCACACACTTACCTTAACGTTTGCCCCTCTTTATAACAAACCAAAACATATATTATGGAGAGTAACTGTTTTTTGTATTTCTGAAACTGCATGTGGTACATGGAGTACTCTATGAAGTTTTGTTCTCGCAACATACTCGACGTGATCACTCTGAGTACACTTCAATAAGAGAGAAAGAGGAATATGTGTTTGTTGATAGCAGTGTTGCCAATTTGGTGCTTTTAGCACCAAATTTAGTGCTTTTTGATTTCTAAAAAGCACCAAATTGCCTTTTTGGTGCCTTTTCAAAAAAAGCACCAACTTGGTGCTTTCTGGCATTTTCATTTAGTGCTTTTGGTGCTTTTTTTTATTTTGAACAGTATTAAGTTTAATTGATACAAAAATTTTGATTAGACTTTCAAGAGCCGAAGAAACTCAAATTTATAATTTGATTGTTATGAAGTTGGTATTGATTATTTTTTAATTAATATTGTTATTTAGGGTATTCTGTAGGAAAGTCGAGCGATAAATGTCGAATTTTTGAATTTGGTAAAGATGTCATTAAAAACGTTTGTTTTAAATTCACAAAAGCACGCACAACTGAAATAAGCAATAGACTCCTTCCATATATTAATATTTTGAAAAACATCACTGATGAAAATGAATTGGACGAAAGCATTAAAACTGATCAAAGTAATGGTGAGTACATAGTTCGAGTTTTGCCGCTAAAGTGAAAACTATATCAGTAAAAAAGGCATGAAATTATGCATATTTGCTGCAAATTTTATTATAACTTGATGGGGAATAGCCAAAAGCAAATTTTCATTAAAATTCCTTAAAATGAATTATGAAAGAAAAGTAATTGTGAAAAAATGACAATTTTAGCAACTAAACTCGATCTTAATACCCACCTTAACTTCTTAAAATTCAATTCACAAAAGTTCTATAATACATCTTCGGAAGGTTTTTTTTTTTTTTTTTTTTTTTTTTTTTTAGTAGAGCATATCATTTTCGATTTTGTGGTGGAAGGTGGTATGTTTGAATTTATAATATATTTTTGGTGCTTTTTGGCCTTGGGGAGTTGGCAACACTGGTTGATAGTGAAGACATCAGAGTAGCAACAAGAAGTTACTCGTGGCTTTTGGTGTTCATCAAAATGTGTACCAATTGTTTTGCAACTCTCTCAAATAGATGTACTCATGTAGCAAGTACACGTGTACTCTGCATTTACAAATGGAACTGTGCAGACCTCTAGTACATACCTTTTTAATTTTTGTCCATTTAGTGGTTTGTGTGTGTGTGTTTGTTATTCGCGGATGGTTTATTTAGCTGGATGAGGTGTTGTTTTCAATAAAGGCACATGTGTTTTTGTTGTTGTAGGAATGTTTTGGCTTTGCTTGGTTTTGTTTGGCATGCTTCAGTTGTATAGTTGGCGTTGGCGTGGGCTGTTGCATCTTTTAAGTAGGTATGCAACAAGGGAGTATAAAGGCATGGAATATTTTGGATTTTGAGACATATATTGGTGTTTGTTTATTAAACCTTTTAAATGAAAGTTATTAATATTTTATCGGTAGTTTAGAAAAAAGTTATTACGAATATTTAGGAAAATATGTTGAAATTGAAATTTTTATTATTCTATGTAAAAAATTAATATTCAATTCCAGATGAATTTGGAAAATTTTTGTTATATCTCAGCGTATAGTTTATTCATAAATTGGTAAGTATTTTTTTAATATGACTTTCTTTTAAAAATAATATTTTTTATGTATATTATTATTTGTTAATTAATTTTTTTGGAAACCAGTTTAATATTTTTCTTTGTTGTAAAAACAATATTTAATTTCAGAGCAACTCCAGATGGATTCGAACAAATAAAAAATAGAGAATTTGTAAGTTTTCTTTTAAAAATTGGATTTATTTTAACTAGAATATTTACGTTTTTGTGACCTTTTTATCATAAAAATTACAGGTTTTTAATGCCTTATTTTAGTATTTCTTTAATCAAATTTTTTGGAAACCAATGTAATATTTTTAATGTAAAAACAAATATTTAATTTCAGAATAACCCCTTAAACATTTGGACAAATTTTTAGTACTCCTTTGCCTGTAATTTAATAGTGAATTGGTAAGGATTCTTTAACTTTATTTCAGCCCTGGACAGTCATCCTTATTTTTTGTACATTAACATCAGCCTTCGTCATTTTGACTACGGCTCATTTCAAGACGCTAAAATTTTCATCGTGAGCGAAAAAGTGAACCAAACTTGAGTTTATTTTCTTATTCAATTTGGTTTTAAGTAGTATAAAACAAAAATTCATAAAACGGTCGAATTAGAATAACTTAAATTTACCATTTCCCAATAGACTAAAATGCATTTTAAATCGAAAATGAAATTACGTGTCGTCATTTTGACGAATGATGACTGTCTAGGGTTATCAAGAATATTTGTTTCTTTATGCATATTATTATTTTTTTCATTAGATTTTTGTAAAACCTATTTAATAATTTTATTTAATATTTAATTTCAGAGTAACCCAAATAAATTTGGACAACTTTTTATATTTCCCCTCAGCGTACAATTTAATAGAGAATTGGTAAGTTTTATATTAAAACTTTGGCTTTCTTTCAACTAAAATATTTATTTTATTATATCCTTCACATCGATAAAAACACAGTTTTATGAGTTTATATAGAATACCTGATTATTTCTCTAATTGTTTCAGGTACAAATTTTATGAGATACGTTTTCCAAAGAAAAGATGAATTCTTTACACCATTTGATAAAATGCCCCAAATATGGTAAGTTACAAGCTAAAATGAAGAATTAAAAATTATATTTCTTTACATGGTGTTAATTTTTAACAATTTTCATTTTTGTTTCCATTTTTTCCAGCAAGATATGTGAAAAAACTACCTACGATGAATAAAAAACGGATAAGTCAAAATGTCCAAACAACGGGTTCAAATGAACTACTCTCTGTTCCACGTGGTCATAATTTTTATTCACAAAAAACATTGTATTAAGAACTTTCATCATAAATTTTTATAATAAAGTACTTTTGCTTAAAGAAAGTTTAATTTTAATTTATGAAAATTTTCATAATAGTAAAACGGTTTGTTGTTCCTTTAATTATTTAATTTCTCTGTACTGTGGAATGATTGATTTAGAAATAGTTTAGTCGTCTACATTTTAAAGAGACTGTTAACCAATTTTTATTATCGGGTTTCCCACAAAATAAGCAAGTAAACCAAAATAATACTGACTTTTTAACTTGGTAGGGATATATAAATCTTATGGTGTTGTAAAAATGAACTAAACTACAATGTTATAGATGAACTAAAATTTAAGAAAATTATAAACTAGACAAGTTGAAAAAAATCTTAAGGGCTAAATCATGGTCAATATTACTACAGTTTAGTTCATTTTGCAATGGAAAAGGGTTCACTGTTTTTTTAGTGTAGTCAAGATGCAAAATGACCACAAATTTAAAGGCATTTTCATTAATTTTTAAAGAATTTTTCTGAATTATTAAAGTCAAGTTGACCTTTGCCCAAAAGATGTTTATTTCATTCCATTTTTAACTCGAATCACCTAATTAGGAGGAGAACTGCGTCTTATATGCTAAGCGAAATTCGCCTTTGTATTTTAAGGATATTAAATCTTTGGCCTCACGACAATATTCGTTTGTCATTAATAATATCAAACTACTGAATTTGGATACAAAAAAGTCTGTTAGTTCTAAAATAATATAATGAGACATGTGCTGGATTATCATATATTGTTGTTTTCATTCCTTTTTTGAATAAAAATGCTCATATTGAACTAAAACTCTCCAAAATTCTTTAATAACAAATTTCAGGAAAATAATCGGCTTCAGCCGATTATTGCTTTTTTGCCTAACATTGGCTTCGGCCAAAAAAACCCCGCTTCGGTCGAGCTCTAATATAGAACCCATATAAACCGACCACCATATTCTGGCTCTCTAATTAACATATCATATCGGTTCATAATTATTTATAGACTCCCCAATATATACCGGCCAAGAACAGAATTATATCGATATTTAATCCGCCTTTATTGTCTACTATATACCCCGTATGGACTAGTTTACAATTTAGAAGGCTAAGTTTAGTAGAAGTTTCTACGCAACCCATGGTGGAGGGTACATATGTTAGGTTAGGTTAAGTTATGTGGCAGCCCGATGTATCAGGCTCACTTAGACTATTCAGTCCATTGTGATACCACAGTGGTGAACTTCTCTCTTATCACTGAGTGCTGCCCGATTCCATGTTAAGCTCAATGACAAGGGACCACCTTTTTATAGCCGAGTCCGAACGGCGTTCCACATTGCAGTGAAACCATTTAGAGAAGCTTTGAAACCCTCAGAAATGTCACCAGCATTACTGAGGTGGGATAATCCACCGCTGAAAAACTTTTTGGTGTTCGGTCGTAGCAGGAATCGAACCCACGACCTTGTGTATGTAAGGCGGGCATGCTAACCATTGCACCACGGTGGCTCCTGGAGGGTACATAAGATGCGGCCTCACGGAACTTACACCCATAGAAATATTATTACCATACATGCTCAAATCGATACCGTACGTTATTGATAGTTAGCCAACCCCGCACTGTTAGAAAAATATGTTTTTCATATGTTCCGATATAAACAAAATGTGTTTCGGGCACAATTTTTAAACACAATATATTTAAGTGCAAACATGTAATGTTCCTAAACTAACACTAAATGTTTGGGACACATATGTTAATATATTAGAATATATTATGTTTGGGGCATGAATGTTTCATAAAAATAATATGTGTGAATGTAAACATATATAAATTTACAAATTTCGAGTAAATATGTATATGTTGCGATATTTTATTCAGAGAGCGACAGGGAGAGAGAGAGAGTATAGAGAAAGAAATAGAGATGGAAACCGGGAGGGTTGACGAAAGATATCAACATAACACAGCGAGAGAATCAAAAGAGAGCAATTTCTGTGAAACTGCTTGTATGTTGTTTCGGAAAACTGTTTTATAATAAGGCCAAAAATTTGATATGCTTAAGTCTAAATATTATTTAATTTGAATACTCGTGTAAAGAGAATAGACATTCGGAAGTGGGCATTAAGTTCGAGTTTTGCTAAAAAATTGAAAAAGGTTATTTTCTTTAAAATGAATTATTAAAGAAAAGTAAAAGGCAAAACAGGGTCATTTTAGAACGATAATGCAAACTTAATACCGGCCTTAAGGGTAAAAATTAAATTAAGTACAAAACACGATAAGTTTTAAATGCATTAAAAATGGTGTTAAATGCTAGTAAAAAACTGTTCACGGCTAACTAAATTTATGTGTATATTATAAAATTATTTATGTATGTTTATACTCGACTCCACGTTCTTCTTTTGTTAGAGTTTTTGAATTCCTTCCAACATTTCAAGCTTTTATACCAAAAACAGATTTTTGCTACAAAATTGTTATTTTTGCAATAAAAAAATTATCCAAAAGCTCAGTCCATTTCGGCCAAAAATTTGATATGCTTAAGTCTAAATATTATTTAATTTGAATACTCGTGTAAAGAGAATAGACATTCGGAAGTGGGCATTAAGTTCGAGTTTTGCTAAAAAATTTAAAAAGGTTATTTTCTTTAAAATGAATTACTAAAGAAAAGTAAAAGGCAAAACAGGGTAATTTTAGAACGATAATGCCAACACGCAAAAAAATAATTCTTTCCTCCCAAACGAAATTTTAGACAAACAAAGTTCGTTTCTCATTTGCTTTTCGCTGTAAGGAAGTGTATTTGGAAGAAAAGTATATACTTTTTGTGATAAACGTTTATTCTTTTCCAGGATGTAGAAACAATTTCATAAAGACTAGCTCAACAAAAAAAAAAAACATTATTTTCTTGCTAATTGCATTGTCCCTCACATCTTTCTCACATCCACGAGGATTTTTAGGCCTTAACACCTTTTCCTGTAATACCAACAATGTAGAAGAAATTATACGATTTTATAAATTTTTAAAATTTTTTTTACCTTTCGCCTGGACGGAGAATCGAACCGCGGACCATCCACATTGTAAGCCAACACACTAACCACTGAGCTATGTACCTGTTATGGTCATCAATAGATAAATATCCATATAAGTTATATTTATATAGCATAGCTTGCGGCGCCCACGAACCGAATAAACAAAGTTTATTTAACAGAAACAAACATTTAGTTTGGCACCGTGGAGCAGTGGTAGCTACGTCCGACTCTCATGCCAAGGGTCGTGGGTTCGATCCCTGCTTCGGCCAAAGTTTTTTTTTTTTGCTTTTGTTTTTTTTTTTTACATATATTCCAGATATATTCGGAAGATTCCGAAAAAATGTTCAACATTACATTGTACTATATTAAATTTTGAACTGTAAAATGTGTCTTATTAAAGACCTAAAGTCAGAAAAGAACAGTGTTTGATATAAACGAAATGGACTGTGTTGTTATTTCAAAAATAACTTTTTTTATTGAAAAAATAAAAATTTTGTAACAAACTAATTTTTTTGGTGATAAAAGTTTAAAATTTTCGAAGCAATTCAAAAAAGTCTAACAAAAGAAAAACGTTTTCGGTACACGTTTTCCAAACGTTTTTTTTCTTTGCGTGAACTTAATACCGGCCTTAAGGGTAAAAATTAAATTAAGTACAAAACACGATAAGTTTTAAATGCATTAAAAATGGTGTTAAATGCTAGTAAAAAACTGTTCACGGCTAACTAAATTTATGTGTATAAATTAATAAATTATTTGTCAATTAGTTTTTTTAAAAATGTTTTGCGTATTGCCGAATGCAATACGTCTTTCTTTATTTAATTATATTTGGACACTGACTTAGTTTTAATAAATCGTAAACTATCATACGTCGCCTCAGACTGCCAACACGCGCATGCAACCTGATGCCTAGTCAGCAACTTGACTGGGAATGTTCACCTTTTGTTGTTCACACGCTGACTCCAATATCGTTGACTGCTGTCCTCATCATTTCATTATTTTAATATAGCATACGTTAACTCCTCCCCCTTTAAATTTCATACGTCCTCGTATGAAATTAGAACAAGTATATACAGCAGTAAGTTCGGCCGGGCCGAATCTTAAATACCCACCACCATGAACCAAATATTAGGGTTTCCTTTGAAATTTCATGAGGGCTTGAGGACTTGAGGACACTTCCCGAAGATAAATTTAAAGATTTCACCTATGAAGACTATATCAGATTCTGGATTTATAAGAACCATTTTTGTTTGAGTTTTAGAGGAATCATTAACATATCTTGTAAGAAAGAAAATTATAAAATAACGTCTTGATTTGAAATATTAAATCTGTAGAAGTAAAATCTGGAAATTTTACATTGAGTTTCAAGCAATTTTCATGATCAGTGCACCTTCTACACCCTCAAGAAGTGAAGTCGGTCTATATGGAGGCATTACCAAATGGACCGATAAAAACTTACTCCGATACACGTTTTTGTGAGCCTAAAATACCAGAATATTTACAGTTTCAGGCATATCAGATAAAAACTACGGTTTCTAGAAACCCAAGGAGTTAAATCGGGAGATCGTTCTTATGGGGGCTATACTAAAATATGGACCGATACTCACCATTTTCGGCACACCTCTTTATGGTCCTAAAATACCTCTAGATTTCCAATTTCAGACAAATTGGATAAAAACTACGGTTTCTATAAGCCCAAGACCCCAAATCGGGAGATCGGTCTATATGGGGGCTATACCAAAATATGTACCGATACTCACAATTTTTGGCACACATATTTGTGGTCCTACAATACCTCTATATTTCCAATTTCAGGTAAATTTAGTAAAAACTGCGATTTCTGTAAGCCCAAGAAGTAAAATCGGGAGATCGGTCTATATGGACCGATACTCACAATTTTTGGCAGACATATTTGTGGTCATACAATACCTCTAGATTTCCAATTTCAGATAAATTGAATAAAAACTGCGGTTTATATAAGCCCAAGAAGTAAAATCGGGAGATCGGTCTATATGGGGGCTATACCAAAATATGGACCGATACTCACAAGTTTTGGCACACATATTTGTGGTCCTACAATACCTCTAGATTTCCAATTTCAGATAAATTGAATAAAACCTGCGGTTTCTATAAGCCCAAGAAGTAAAATCGGGATATCGGTCTATATGGGGGCTATACCAAAATATGGACCGATACTCACAATTTTTGGCACACGTATTTGTGGTCCTACAATACCTCTAGATTTCCAATTTCAGGTAAATTGAATAAAAACTGCGTTTTCTATAAGCCCAAGAAGTAAAATCGGGAGATCGGTCTATATGGGGGCTATACCAAATATGGACCGATACTCACAATTTTTGGCACACGTATTTGTGATCCTACAATACCTCTAGATTTCCAATTTCAGGTAAATTGAATAAAAACTGCGGTTTCTATAAGCCCAAGAAATAAAATCGGGAGATCGGTCTATATGGGGGCTATACCAAAACGTGGACCGATACTCACCATTTTTGGCACACCTCTTTATGGTCATAAAATACCTCCAGATTTCAAATTTCAGGCAAATTGGATAAAAACTACGATTTCTATAAGCCCAAGACCCCAAATCGGGAGGTCGGTTTATATGGGGACTATATCAAAACCTGGACCGATATAGCCCATCTTCGAACTTGACCTGCCTGCAGACAAAAGACGAGCTTGTGCAAAATTTCAGCACGATTGCTTCATTATTGAAGACTGTAGCGTGATTACAACAGACAGACAGACAGACAGACAGACAGACAGACGGACAGACGGACATCGTTATATCGTCTTAGAATTTCTCCCTGATCAAGAATATATATACTTTATATAGTCGGAAATCGATATTTCGATGTGTTACAAACGGAATGACAAACTTATTATACCCCCGTCACCATTCTATGGTGGTGGGTATAAAAATGGAATACTGTTCAGACTTTTTACTTTTTTGCTAGTTTTGGTAATTGCTGGCTCATCAATGGTGATTTCATCTATTTTATTATCAGTTTCGGTTATGTTGTTTTCTCTATGGATTTTGTGTTGCCGGTATTTTCTTAAGATTATCATAATAGTTATGATAATAGCGATAATTATTATTGCTCCAGTGCTTAGGTAAACTTCTTTGTTCCGTTTCAGCCTCTGTATGAAATTTGTATTTTTTATTGCAATGGCCTTCATCATCTCTAGTGAAAGTGTTTCCACTTCGACCTCTGTCTTCTTAGGTTGTACCAAAGCGGGCAGTGGTTTCCGGCCGTTGGTTTGGGTTGTAAAAAATGATTTTCCATCTATTGATATGTTAGTGTTTGCGTGGTGGATGATAAATGTCCCATTTAGCCACATGGGGGTCTCGTTGTTGATAATTTGTCCCGCGAACTGATTCAAAAACAGCAGTCCGTCCTCAACTTCTTCGAGGGATGGAATGTCATCATTAATGGTGGTGGTGCAGGATGATGGTTTACTTGTTAGTAGTTGGGCTATGCAGTCTGAGTCTTCTAGTTTTACAATATTATCTAATTCACAAATATTTAAATAGTCATAGTGTTTACATTTCTTTTTTATCCCGAATTTTACATTTTTACAGTTTAAGATTTCGTTAAATTTTAATTTATAAATGGAATTTCTGAATTTTACAGGTTTAATTAGACTGTGTCTACAATTTTGGTTATCGGTAGTTGGAATACTTATAATATAAATTACAGTGTCAGAATTAGTGGCTACTCTTACATTAGCAAATTTTAACAATTCATCTACAGACATAAATGGAATTTCAGATTTTTTAAAAATATTTTCCAATGTTTGTATTTCTACTTTGGAGAATACAAATGAGTTTACTATATTAGCTTTTACCCATTCAATGGCGAATTCTATATTGAAAATTTCTTCCTTTATGATTTCCAATCTATACTTTAGCTCATTTGTTTTTTCCACAGTATTCTCTTTGTAAGTTTTTATTTCTTTAATTATTTTGTTTGTAATGTTTGTGATCGAATTTAATTTTTCAATGGATAATTGAGTAATTATGATTTGATTATTGTTATTTGCCAAAACATTGTCTATTTTTTCTGCTAACCATTTCCATGCGCTTCCTAAGAAGTCCAAGCATCTTTTTGGTCGAATCTGTGGTTTTAATCGGGAAATACAGGATTTAATTTGAGTGAGGTAATGGTTAAGGAAGGGAAGGATGGGATGTTGAATCCCTATGTTCTGCTTGATAGTGTCCTCCAATTCCTCTGTTATTTTTCTATAATTTTCCAAATCGAAAATGTGCACTAACTTAAATGTTCCTGTTTGGACCTGTGCCAGCCCAATATCGATCTCCACCAATCTGGAATTTGAGTAGTCAAGAATTCGAAATTCTCCGAAAACTTGACTTACGAGTACTAGAAACCTGTAAATATTTCCATTTTATTAGTTCCTTATGTGCTTCTTGTGCACCACCCTTCCGCTCTGGGTGACTACTGTAGAATTTCTATTTTCTTTCACTATTTCCTCTTTATATTTGTCCGTCAGTTTTGTCCCTAATCTTTTGTTTATTTTAACGTAAATAATCTGTCCTGGTAAAAATTCCTTATTATCGGTTTTCTTTTTGTTATGAAATTTTAGGTCCTTTTTCTGCTTTTCTTTAATTTTCTCAAGGTTAGATTCCCTAGTCCGTTCATAACTTCCTGGTGAAAAATCTACCGTTCTACCAAAGAAGATATCTTCTGGCTTCCTTCCGATGGTCGAATGAACCGAGTGATTATACTCGTTCACTGCCCTTTCAAGAAGTTCCTCAAAATCGCGGCAAATTCCTTCATGCTTTAAACATCTCATCAATTCCGCAAGAGTGGAGTGGAATCTCTCCACCTGCCCATTGGCTTCGCAACGATAAGGAGGTGTGGTAAAAACTTCGATTCCTAACTCGTCTTTCATCATGAAAAGAATTGAAGCGGAATTCAGGGATTTTTCATTATCAATCACTATCGTTTTAGGAACTCCGTAGAAAAATATAAGGTCGCGTAGGGGTCTTCGTATTTCTTCTATTGACTTTCCGTTTAAAATTTTCACCTGTGCATATTTTGAAAATTTGTCCAAAGAGGTCATAATTAATTTCTTGTCAGTTGAAAAAATGTCTATATGCACTACCTGACCAGGATATGATGGTATAGGAGTCTTGTTCAGCTTCGGGTCTTCTGGGTGTCTATCATATTTGGATGCCTTACATATGCTGCAAGGTTTCACTATCCTCTTCACCTTGGCTAACATGCTAGGGAAGTAGTATCTTTCCAGGATATGTGATCTATTCTCGAGTGCATTTCGATGCGCACGTTTGTGTGTATCGATTATAATGCCCTCCTGCATGGTTTCCGACGTGACATCTTCCACCACTTTCTGTGTGAAGCGGGCTTTTATAAAGGGTGATTCTTTTGAGGTTAGGATTTTCATGCATTAGTATTTGACAGATCACGTGGGATTTCAGACATGGTGTCAAAGAGAAAGATGCTCAGTATGCTTTGACATTTCATCATGAATAGACTTACTAACGAGCAACGCTTGCAAATCATTGAATTTTATTACCAAAATCAGTGTTCGGTTCGAAATGTGTTTCGCGCTTTACGTCCGATTTATGGTCTACATAATCGACCAAGTGAGCAAACAATTAATGCGATTGTGACCAAGTTTCGCACTCAGTTTACTTTATTGGACATTAAACCAACCACACGAATGCGTACAGTGCGTACAGAAGAGAATATTGCGTCTGTTTCTGAGAGTGTTGCTGAAGACCGTGAAATGTCGATTCGTCGCCGTTCGCAGCAATTGGGTTTGTGTTATTCGACCACATGGAAGATTTTATGCAAAGATCTTGGTGTAAAACCGTATAAAATACAGCTCGTGCAAGAACTGAAGCCGAACGATCTGCCACAACGTCGAATTTTCAGTGAATGGGCCCTTGAAAAGTTGGCAGAAAATCCGCTTTTTTATCGACAAATTTTGTTCAGCGATGAGGCTCATTTCTGGTTGAATGGCTACGTAAATAAGCAAAATTGCCGCATTTGGAGTGAAGAGCAACCAGAAGCCGTTCAAGAACTGCCCATGCATCCCGAAAAATGCACTGTTTGGTGTGGTTTGTACGCTGGTGGAATCATTGGACCGTATTTTTTCAAAGATGCTGTTGGACGCAACGTTACGGTGAATGGCGATCGCTATCGTTCGATGCTAACAAACTTTTTGTTGCCAAAAATGGAAGAACTGAACTTGGTTGACATGTGGTTTCAACAAGATGGCGCCACATGCCACACAGCTCGCGATTCTATGGCCATTTTGAGGGAAAACTTCGGAGAACAATTCATCTCAAGAAATGGACCGGTAAGTTGGCCACCAAGATCATGCGATTTGACGCCTTTAGACTATTTTTTGTGGGGCTACGTCAAGTCTAAAGTCTACAGAAATAAGCCAGCAACTATTCCAGCTTTGGAAGACAACATTTCCGAAGAAATTCGGGCTATTCCGGCCGAAATGCTCGAAAAAGTTGCCCAAAATTGGACTTTCCGAATGGACCACCTAAGACGCAGCCGCGGTCAACATTTAAATGAAATTATCTTCAAAAAGTAAATGTCATGGACCAATCTAACGTTTCAAATAAAGAACCGATGAGATTTTGCAAATTTTAGGCGTTTTTTTTTTTAAAAAAAGTTATCAAGCTCTTAACAAATCACCCTTTATTAGCGAAATGACTCGGATACAACCTCTGTATTACACCCATTATTCTCTCTGGCGCTTTTATGCCATTTATAACTGAGGGGTTCAAATATTCCTTCAGTAGTGCCAGAAGGTTTACATCATTAAATTCACGTTCCATGATTGTATCCCTATGATACCCAGGAAATACTATCTTAAACTGATACGATGTCTCATCACCTATTGTTAGGAGCAGTTGGTTCTTGAAGGCGTTCACCGGGATTTCCACACTGGGAATTAAATCCTCGGCAGAGCTTTCGCCACTATGCATCGTGCCACTCAGGGTGTAGACATTTGTAGTCGGGGGTCTAGACAGAGCGTCTGCCACTACATTTGTACTTCCGGGTTTATAGCGAATTTCGTAATTGAATTCTTCTAGTATGGCTTTCCACCGTTTCATTTTCGCATTAGCATTTTTGTTGCTAAGGGCATGAGTAAGTGCCCTATGGGAAATTGGTGCAAATTGCCACTGACGGACCTATCACAGGACTGGTACCTGTGCTCCAGTTAGTTGCAATTTTTAAATAGTCGTAATTTCCGTACTCGCTAATATTTATATATCAAGCATTTTCACATTTAGTGAATTAAAATTATCAGAATAACCTATTGTTCGACATATTTCAATTTTTTTTTTCATTTCGGGTTCGATTGCACACAAAAAAATTTCACGAAAATTTTTCCAATTAAAATTTAAATTGAGTTTTAAAAAATATTCAATTAAAAATTTAATTGATTCAAAAAATTTTTAATTGAAACAAAAATCAATCACCAAAATAATAGTATCAATTAATCTTTTAATTGGATCAATTAACTTTTTAATTGACCTTCAATTGATCTTTTAATTGATACTATCATTTCTGTGATTGAAGACATTTCAATTAAAAATTAATTGGATCAATCAATTTCGTGATTGAATCAGAAAATTTTTTTTTTTTTGTGTGGGATGCCCAAATTGAAACAGATTTCTAAGAGTTTGTCCGAGACTGGTTCCTGAGGACCTGTCTATGGGGTGCTCCTGCTAAATTGTCCCAAGACGTGTCCTTTGGGATGAGTTCAAGACGCGTCCTAAAATGTAAATTTACCCCGCCAATGACAAACCCATGTTAAAGTGACCGGTCCCTTCCATACGTTTTGACCAGAACTGGGACTGGTCCATACACACCAGGGACTAGTCCTGTAACGGTTCTGTGGTTGATCCATTTCCCGTAGGGTGGTTGGTGATCCGTGTGTATCACCACTTTCGCTGTGCCATACAAGTAACTTCGCAAATTGTAGAGTGACCACACTATTGCCAGCATCTCCCTTTCGTTGGTGGCATAGTGTTCCTCCTCTTCAGATAAAACCCTGGATATAAACGTTACAGGTCGCTCCTCCTGACTTAATACCGCCCCAATGGCTTTGTTTGAGGCATCGGTCGTCAGGTGGAATTCTTTCTCAAAATCCGGGTATGCCAGTACTACCTCAGGCGATACCAATGCATTCTTCAATGAGTCAATCGCTGTATTCTCCGTGTTGGTCAAGAATATCTTAATCTTTCTAGACTCATTCCTGGTAACTTTACCGTTGTCTCCTCTCAATAAATTCGTGAGAGGTTTTGCCGTTTCAGCAAACCCCTTAATGAACCTTCGATAAAAATTAAAGAGACCGAGAAGTGAACGTAATTCACGGAGATTACTCGGGTATGGAAAATTTACAATGGCCTCTACCTTTTTCGGGTTTGTTCTAACACCCTCCGCTGACACCACAAACCCGAGGAATTCTACCTGATTCTTAAAAAATTCACATTTGTCCAATTGGACCTTCAAGGTTGTAAAAATTTCCTCGATGTGTTTAAGATGAGTTTCATAATCTTTGCTAAAAATTATGATATCATCAATGTAGACGTAACATGTCTTGCCAATAAACTCTCGAAGTATATCATCCAATGTTCTCTGGAATATGGATGGACCATTCTTAAGGCCAAATGGAAGCCGAGTGAACTCGAACTTCCCATTGCTGATGGAAAATGCAGTTTTTTCCATATCTTCCTGTCTAAGCGGTATCTGGTGGAAACCACTTTTCAGGTCTACCACAGAAAAAACTTTATTCCCTCCTAGATTGGCCAGAACCTCACTAATTTCCGGTATAGGGTATCTGTCAGGTACCGTTACCGAATTCAGTTTCCTGAAATCAACTACTACCCTATACTTCTTTTTTCCTGATGCGTCTTCTTTTTTTGGTACCACCCATATCGGTGAATTATACGGAGAGCGGGATGACCTTATTATACCATCGTTTAACAGTTTTCTTATTTCCGCATCTACCACCTCTCTCAAGGCATGCGGATATGGGTAGTTTCTCGTATAGGTAGGTGTGTTGTTGGTGGTATTGATTTCCGCGACAACCTTGGTAGTGTACGTCAATCTCTCTTCCGGTTCCAAGAATAAATTACTGTGCCTTCTAACAATGTCCTTTAATTCATTAGTCTGACATTCTGGTAAGTGTGCTAGTCTCAATTCAATATTTTTGAAAAATGTATTGGCTGGTAGGTATTTTGCCAACTCCCTCAAGAGTAAGGTAATTTTCCTTGGTATAGATAACTGCAGAAAGTTCCCTCATTGAGTCATTGCCCAGAATACCATCAAACGTTTGTAATCCTGGTAATAGGAAAAATTGGAGTGGTCTTGTCCTTCCCCCAAATATATCTAGATAAACATGCTGTGACACAATTATTTCCTCTTTTACTGCTTTTGCCGAAAAAAAATCCCTGTTTTGTTTAGGGTTGCTTACCAGACTAGGCTTAATATAGTTTTTATTGCTTCCCGTGTCTACTAGAAATCTTAATTGATGGCCGTTCCTCGCTGTTACTGAAAAGAATGGCAACGAGGAACTCCTTATACAAAAAAATTAAGTTCATCTTTAAGATCTTCGTCCCCCAAAACATTATCAGAGGTTTCAATACCAACGTTACCATAATTCGAGATTTCATTGACGTATTCCCTATCCATAATTTCGGCGTAATTTTCCATATCAACTTCTCCTCCAACAGCACCCTCTTGATATCCATAGTCTTGCATTTCAGCACCGGGGTCCACCTCCCATCTCGGGTCTGGAGAGTTACCCGTATTTAAGTGGAAGTTTCTTTGGATTTTATTTGCCGGTCCTTGAAATGACCCTAGCGGTCTTTTATCGGCAAATCTTGGAGGTGGTCGATTCATGTAATCGACCTGTCTTGTTTGCACTGACCTATCTATATCCATCGGTTCAGGTTTTTGGGTATTCGATTGAGGAAGAAAACTATAAGGATTTCTATACGGGTTATGTTGTCCTTGTCTAGGATTATACGCATCATGATAGAGTTGTTGTTTATCCGGCTGCCGCATTTGCGTATTAAAATTCCTTGGCGGTAAGGGCGGTCTTGGTGGCAAAGATGGCCTCATTGCACCCCCTGTGTGAGCCAATTGTGGATAAAATTTGTGGGTATTATTTGCAGGATTCCGGTTGGTACTAACTGTTTTTTGAGCTTGCCCATATGCATGATTCAATCGATAACTCATATTGTCCAGCTTTAAGCATAGCTGCAAAGCTTGTGGGAGAGATGTAGGCTCCTTTACGCTCAAGAGCCTAGGGAGATCCCCTCTTAAACCTCTTATAAAAGTATCCAAAGCTTTGTCTCTATACGCATTTGTCATAGCAAAGAGGCTGCTGTCATCTAGTTCTAGACAAGCTACTTTATCAAGAATCAGCGATAGATGTTGATAGACCGCTTGGTAATATTCAGTTATAGTGCGGTGTCCCTGCGTCATTGTTGACATCTGGTATTCAAGAGTTCCAATGTCCCTCTTGTCGGAATAGTGCATCATCAAGCACTTCCTTATTTGCGTCCATTCTAAAGGCGTCCTGTATGAGTCCAACGCCGCGTCTGCTTCTCCCACAATCTTTGTTCTAATTGTATGGAGGATAGCATAGTATCGCGTCGTTCCTCTCAATTGCTTAAATAATTCCAACACTCGTTCAACGGACTTCCGCCAGGAAGAGAACTCCCCTGGTTTTCCCGAGAATTCCCTGATTGATTTCACTATATCCGGAATTTTATCTAATTCTTCTATTCGGATAGTGCCCACTGGGTGGTCTTCCCCCTCCTCGTTTACGACGCTATCCCTATCGTTCATGACCTCAACAATAATATTCCTGATTTGCTCCTTTTGTGCTGCGGAAAAACCCGCAGTCCCACCGGAGCTTCCTGTTGGTCCAAAGTGTAGACTCGCATTAAGTTTCTCTGTGATCTCATCTACCGACATACTGTTTTTTATACCCTTCACCACTACTGTGGTACAGGGTATAATAAGTTTGTGCATTTGTATGTAACGCCAAGAAGGAAAAGTCTGAGACCCATCGTTTAGTATACCGATCGTCTTAGAATTAAATTCTGAGTCGATTTAGCGATGTCCGTCTGTCTGTCTGTCTGTCTGTCTGTCTGTCCGTCTGTCTGTCTGTTGATGTATTTTTGTGTGCAAAGTACAGCTCGCAGTTTTAGTCCGATTGTCCTAAAATTTGGTATAGGGTCCTGTTTCGGCTCTAAGACGATCCCTATTGATTTTGGAAAAAATCGGTTCAGATTTAGATATAGCTGCCATATATATTTTTCACCGATCTGGTCATAATTGGCGTGTATATCAACCGATCTTCCTCAAATTCCGTACATCCGAATATTTTATGAGTCTCGAAAAACTTGCAAAATATCAGCCAAATCGGTTCAGATTTAGATATAGCTCCCATATATAGCTTTCGCCCGATTTACACTCATTTGCCCACAGAGGCCAATTTTTTGCTCCGATTTAGTTGAAATTTTACACAGGGAGTAGAATTAGCATTGTAGCTATGCGTGTCAAATTTGGTTGAAATCGGTTCAGATTTAGATATAGCTCCCATATATAGCTTTCGCCCGATTTACACTCATATGACCACAGAGGCCAATTTTTTGCTCCGATTTAGTTGAAATTTTGCACAGGGAGTAGAATTAGCATTGTAGCTATGCGTGTCAAATTTAGTTGAAATCGGTTCAGATTTAGATATAGCTCCCATATATAGCTTTCGCCCGATTTACACTCATATGACCACAGAGGCCAATTTTTTGCTCCGATTTAGTTGAAATTTTGCACAGGGAGTAGAATTAGCATTGTAGCTATGCGTGCCAAATTTGGTTGAAATCGGTTCAGATTTAGATATAGCTCCCATATATAGCTTTCGCCTGATTTACACTCATATGACCATAGAGGCCAATTTTTAACTCCGATTTAGTTGAAATTTTGCACAAGGGGTTGAATTAGCATTGTTGCTATGCGTGCCAAATTTGGTTGAAATCGGTTCAGATTTAGATATAGCTCCCATATATATATGTTTTTCTGATTTCGACAAAAATGGTCAAAATACCAACATTTTCCATGTAAAATCGCCACTGTTTAGTCGAAAAGTTGTAAAAATGACTCTATTTTTCCTTAACTTCTAATGCATATATATCGAGCGATAAATCATAAATAAACTTTTGCGAAGTTTTCTTAAAATTGCTCCAGATTTAAATGTTTCCCATATTTTTTTACTAACATTGTGTTCCACCCTAGTGCATTAGCCGACTAAAATTTTGAGTCTATAGATTTTGTAGAAGTCTATCAAATTCTGTCCAGATCGAGTGATATTTAAATGTATGTATTTGGGACAAACCTTTATATATAGCCCCAACACATTTGACGGATGTGATATGGTATCGAAAATTTAGATCTACAAAGTGGTGCAGGGTATAATATAGTCGGCCCCGCCCGACTTTAGACTTTCCTTACTGGTTTTTTTTTTTTTTTTTAAATTTAAGGATTCGGAAAGGATTTAGGAAAGGTTTTAGTTCAGGTAATTTTGGAAAGGAGTTATTAGAGATTCAGTCTATTAAAATCAAGAATATTATCTTATCAGACAATAATAAAATTTTGAAAATTTAAGTTTCTTATCCTTTGTAAAATTAATTCGCTCACTTACCCAATAATTATTGTATTCATATTCTGGTTTTTATTTTAATGTCAAAGGTGCGGTTATTTAATGGCAATTCTTTTGGAGTATTCAGAATATTGATTTTAGTTTAGGTTTTCTTTATCGGAAAGTCGATTTTAGATTTAAATCTTCAACAATACATTCAGATCAGATTTTCATCGTTTCTTAACATTTTGCATTTTCATAAATCTTAATTTTTATAAATTTCATTTTTCTAAATCTTAATTTTCATAAACTTTCACAAATTTTCTTCAACTTTAACTAATTTATAATTATTGCTACAATATTTTTATCTTTCAGCACAATTATTTATTTTTCAGCACAATTATTTATTTTTCATGACAATTACAGCAATTACTGGATTCACATTAATTAGTTTGTCTTTTACTTAGTTTGTAATTATTTCTATGATATTTTTTCTTTCTTCAGCACAATTATTTATTTTTCCACACAATTACATTTGCTGGATTCACATTCCAGTCTTTAATAAGTTTGCCTTTAGATAGCTTGTAATTATTTAATTAATTTTTCTTCACTTAAAGTCTACAACGCGGCCGCTGTCCTTTGTACGGACTCCGTTTTACTTTACGTTACTTCGGGGCGTCTTTTCCGCGTTCTCTTGTGTTTCGAGTGTGATCCTTATTAATCCTTATGACTGCTGTCACCACGGTACAGTCTTAGTGTCATTCAAGGATACGGTTTAAGGATCCGCCTGCTCGGGCGCCAATTAATAAATTATTTGTCAATTAGTTTTTTTAAAAATGTTTTGCGTATTGCCGAATGCAATACGTCTTTCTTTATTTAATTATATTTGGACACTGACTTAGTTTTAATAAATCGTAAACTATCATACGTCGCCTCAGACTGCCAACACGCGCATGCAACCTGATGCCTAGTCAGCAACTTGACTGGGAATGTTCACCTTTTGTTGTTCACACGCTGACTCCAATATCGTTGACTGCTGTCCTCATCATTTCATTATTTTAATATAGCATACGTTAACTTATATTATAAAATTATTTATGTATGTTTATACTCGACTCCACGTTCTTCTTTTGTTAGAGTTTTTGAATTCCTTCCAACATTTCAAGCTTTTATACCAAAAACAGTTTTTTGCTACAAAATTGTTATTTTTGCAATAAAAAAATTATCCAAAAGCTCAGTCCATTTCGTTTATATAAAGCACTGTTCTTTTCTGACTGTAAATCTTTAATAACACACATTTCGAAGTTTCATTGTAAAAATTTCATTTAATAATATAAAAATATAAATACAAAAATTAAAAAAAAATTGGTGTTCGGTCGGAGTAGGGATTGAACCCAGGACCTTTTGCATGCAAGGCGGACATTCTAACCCCTGCTCCACGTGGCCAACAAATATATGTTTCTGTTGAATAATGTTTTGTTTGCATCGGCTCGTGGGCGCTGCAAACTATGCTATATAAATGTAACTTATAACGATAATTGTTACTTTTCCTCTGTTGGTTAAGCTACACTTGTAGTTTAGTCAATGCATGGCTTTAAGCTGAGATCAAAAAACAACAATAACGATTGAAGAGAAGCCAACAATAACAAACAAAACGAATGATAATTGTTAACTATAACAGCTACGTGGCCCAGTAGTAGTGTGTTGGCTTACAAATTGCATGGTTCCCGGTTCGATTCTCAGTCCAGGCGAAAGGTAAAATTATAAAATTGAATAATTTCTTCAACATTATTCGTATTACAGAAAAAGGTGCCAAGAACTAAAAAAATTCGTGGAAGTGAAAATTATGTGAGGGAATGAGCACAATCTTCTTTGGGGAAAATTCTTCCAAGCATATAATATTTTTGGGCTCAAAATGCTTCACAACATATATGTTCACATAAAACAAACATATTAATGTTTCGGCAGTATCCACTAATAAAGGGTGATTTGTTAAGAGCTTGATAACTTTTTTTTTAAAAAAAACGCATAAAATTTGCAAAATCTCATCGGTTCTTTATTTGAAACGTTAGATTGGTCCATGACATTTACTTTTTGAAGATAATTTCATTTAAATGTTGACCGCGGCTGCGTCTTAGGTGGTCCATTCGGAAAGTCCAATTTTGGGCAACTTTTTCGAGCATTTCGGCCGGAATAGCCCGAATTTCTTCGGAAATGTTGTCTTCCAAAGCTGGAATAGTTGCTGGCTTATTTCTGTAGACTTTAGACTTGACGTAGCCCCACAAAAAATAGTCTAAAGGCGTCAAATCGCATGATCTTGGTGGCCAACTTACCGGTCCATTTCTTGAGATGAATTGTTCTCCGAAGTTTTCCCTCAAAATGGCCATAGAATCGCGAGCTGTGTGGCATGTAGCGCCATCTTGTTGAAACCACATGTCAACCAAGTTCAGTTCTTCCATTTTTGGCAACAAAAAGTTTGTTAGCATCGAACGATAGCGATCGCCATTCACCGTAACGTTGCGTCCAACAGCATCTTTGAAAAAATACGGTCCAATGATTCCACCAGCGTACAAACCACACCAAACAGTGCATTTTTCGGGATGCATGGGCAGTTCTTGAACGGCTTCTGGTTGCTCTTCACTCCAAATGCGGCAATTTTGCTTATTTACGTAGCCATTCAACCAGAAATGAGCCTCATCGCTGAACAAAATTTGTCGATAAAAAAGCGGATTTTCTGCCACTGATTTTGGTAATAAAATTCAATGATTTGCAAGCGTTGCTCGTTAGTAAGTCTATTCATGATGAAATGTCAAAGCATACTGAGCATCTTTCTCTTTGACACCATGTCTGAAATCCCACGTGATCTTTCAAATACTAATGCATGAAAATCCTAACCTCAAAAGAATCACCCTTTATATGTGCTTCCTGCAAAATATGTTTGGAACATATGTTAGAGAAGCGATTTTTTCTGAGGGTGCGTATGGTACAATATCGATTTGTATTTACGGTACAAGCGGTACGCAAAGCATGAAAGTACCATATGGTATTATGAAAATACCAATATGGTATTGAAAATAATACCTAAGCGGTATTAATATTTATACCATAAAGGTATTGCTGTATAAACAGTGCGGTATTATCAAATAATACCAAAACAGTATTGGGTTTAATACAAACCCGGTATTTATTAATACATGTTAGTTTAATAAAACACACGAAACAAAGACTTTTTTCTTTAATGTATTTAATATAAAAAATACATATATACACCTCGTTTTTTCATATTATTATTTTCTAAAATTTATTCTCGAAATTCTATTTCCCATCGCAGGCACTGCATGCCTCAAGTTGTTTGCTGTGAGATTTACGCATCTAATGAGAGAAGAATTCCGGATTAACAAAAATTAATAATGCTAAAACATATTAAACTTACCAATGCTTCACAAATTTAGTTTATTCGTCGTCACGTTTTCCAATAAATATTGTAATTTACTCACCTACTTACTTTATGTGAAGAAAATAAACTACTAAGGCGACCAATTAGTTTTTAGCAACGGCGACATATCATATGTTATGGGGATGTGATAGTTAATACCATAACTGGCAACTTATTGTATCATAAAATCCAGTAAAACGTAAACTTGCAATAAAGTAAAAATGGATTTTTCTCTCCTTCCTAACGCCATCCAGTGCCAATTTACCATCAGCCAATTAAAAGCATTTAAATCAATTAAAATAACAAAAATAATTATTTTTTATTCTACACTTCTAATTGACTCTGTGAAATATATTGCACTCCAGCAAAAAATGGAGCACTATTTCAGCAGGATTGTAACTGCTTACAAAACAACTGAATCAGCGCTGATTTTTGTGGGCGATGTCCCGATTTAGAGCAGCTTCTACATGGCACTGATATAATTGCTCATTTTAATAGAAATATTGCTCAAACGTGATATAAAGTCTTGAGTATAGCATTGTTGGCGTAAAGGAAAACAGCACTACCTTTCACGCATCTATACTGCATGAATTGGTTGCAATAACGTAAACGAATGATCATAAACCACACATAAACGCCAAGTTATTTTTCGAAATTTTTTTGACATTTCTCTATTTCAGACTTACTCAACTTGAACCATGGAGAGATACACAATCCAACAACGTGTTAAAGTTATCTAGACTTATTATGAAAATGAGCGTTCAAATCAAAATGCATATCGTGCACATCGTGATTTTTTGTTCAATTTGATCGTCCAAATGTGCGTACAATCGCAAAAATCGTGAAAAAATTCGAGCAAACCGGGTCTATAGAAGATGTGAGAACACCAGTGCATGCTCGTACAGCTCGTACTGCAGAAAATATTGCTGCTGTTCGCGATAGTGCGGCTGAAGAACCATCCACCTCAACTCGTCGTCGTGCCCAACAATTCCACCTCTCACGCTCGTCCTTGATGAACATTATGCATAAAGACTTGCATTTACACGCTTACAAGGTGCAATTGGCTCAAGAACTAAAGCCTCTTGACCATTCCAAACGTCGTGAATGGGCAGAATGGTTCCAAGAAATGGCAACAGTGGATGATCAATTTTCGAAGAAAATCATCTTCAGTGATGAGGCACATTTTCACCTCAGTGGATTCGTCAATAAACAGAATTGCCGCATTTGGGCGAATGAGAATCCAAGAGTGATTGTCGAAAAACCAATGCACCCACAAAGAGTGACTGTTTGGTGCGGTTTATGGGCTGGCGGCATCATCGGGCCGTATTTTTTCCAAAATGAGGCCGGTCAGGCAGTTACTGTGAATGGTGTTCGCTATCGTGAGATGATAACGAACTTTTTATGGCCCGAATTGGAAGATATGGATGTGGACGATATGTGGTTTCAGCAGGACGGTGCCACTTGCCACACAGCTAACGAAACAATGGCTCTTATGCGCAACAAATTCAATGGCTGTGTTATCTCACGCAATGGCGATGTCAATTGGCCGCCAAGATCATGTGATTTGACACCGTTGGACTTTTTTCTTTGGGGTTATTTGAAAGAAAAGGTGTACGTCGATAAGCCAGCAACAATTCAAAAGCTAAAGGATGAGATAATTCGGCACATTAACGGAATAGAATAATAGAGTAATACCAATATATCATAATAAAATAAAATTACAATAATTTCCTAAATAGTTTGTGTTTTATTCAAAATCAACATCGGCCCTTGAAATTTAACCACCCCGCAAACGAATGATCATAAACTAGTTTGATTACTCGTTTACGTTATTGCCATTGATTCATGCAGTGTGGATGCACTGCCTACTTTATTGTATACAAACAAGCGCAACTAAACTCTTACTGCTGAATTATTTTTTGCTGGGATTTCAGCAGGATTGTAAGGGACAGAGGCAGTACCATCAGCTTACAAAACAACCGAATCAGCGCTGATTTTTGTGGGCGATGTCCCGATTTAGAGTAGCATCTACATAGCCCTGATATAATTGCTCATTTTAATAGAAATATTGTTCAGGAGTTATATATAATGTTGAGTGTAGCATTGTTGGCGTGAAGGAAAGCAGCACTACCTTTTATGCATCTATACTGCATGAATTGGTTGCAATAACGTAAGCGAATGATCATAAACTAGTTTGATTACTCGCTTACGTTATTGCCACCGATTCATGCAGTGTGGATGTACTGCCTACTTTATTGTATACAAAAAAGCACAACTAAACTCTTACTGCTTAAGTATTTCTTGCTGGGACGTATTATTTGTTTATGGCTAACTCTTGCAAGATTTTACTGGGGAAAAATTCCTAGCAACTTATCTATTTCTCAAATGTCAAATTTGAACTGGCTTTTTGGAGTAAACGAACTACTCCAGTAAAAATTTGTGATATTTATAAAAAAATTAGTGGGTACTCGAACGGAGCTAGTGATTGAAATGATATGCAATAAAACAACGACTTAACAAACCACAACACCGTATAGGGTAGGTATCGTAGGTTAGGTGTCCATTGTGATACTATACGTGATTTACTTCTCTCTTAGTAATGAGTGCTTCGATGTTTAGCTCAATGACAACTTGTCATTGAAAAGTGAACTGTTTTTCATAGCCGAGTTCTGGCGTCTCACATTGCGGTGGAGTACTTCGAGAAGCTTTGAAACATTCAGCATTTCAGTATTTTGCATTTTTTAAAAAAGTCGCATGACGTCAAAAAGGTTAAAGTCTCACAACGGTAAAACTTTGTGTAATTCCCTAAATAAATAAATCAAAAAAACATTTTTATACCCTCCTTCATAGGATGGGGGTATATTAACTTTGTCATTCCGCTTGTAACACATCGAAATATTGCTCTAAGACCCCATAAAGTATATATATTCTGGGTCGTGGTGAAATTCTAAGTCGATCTAAGCATGTCCGTCCGTCCGTCTGTTGAAATCACGCTAACTTCCAAACGAAACAAGCTAACGACTTGAAACTTGGCACAAGTAGTTGTTATCGATGTAGGTCGGTTGGTATTGAAAATGGGCCATATCGGTCCACTTTACGTATAGCCCCCATATAAACCGATCCCCAGATTTGGCTTGCGGAGCCTCTAAGAGAAGCATATTTCATCCGATCCGGCTGAAATTTGGTACATGGTGTTGGTATATGGTCTCTAACAATCATGCAAAAATTGTTCCACATCGGTCCATAATTATATATAGCCCCCATATAAACCGATCCCCAGATTTGGCTTGCGGAGCCTCAAAGAGAAGAAAATTTCATCCGATCCGCCTGAAATTCGGTACATGATGTTGGTATATGATCTCTAACAACCATGCAAAAATTGGTCCTCATCGGTCCATAATTATATATAGACCCCATATAAACCGATCTCCAGATTTGGCTTGCGAAGCCTCAAAGAGAAGCAAATTGCATCCGATCCGGCTGAGATTTGGTACATGGTGTTGGTATATGGTCTCTAACAACCGTGCAAAAATTGGTCCACATCGGTCCATAATTATATATAGCGCCCATATAAACCGATCCCCAGATTTGGGTTCCGGAGCCTCAAAGAGGAGCAAATTTCATCCGATCCGCTTGAAATTTGGTACATGATATTGGTATATGGTCTCTAACAACCATGCAAAAATTGGTCCACATCGGTTCATAATTATATATAGCCCCCATATAAACCGATCCCCAGATTTGGCGTGCGAAGTCTCCAAGAGAAGCAAATTTCATCCAATCCGGTTGTAATTTGGAACATGGTGTTAGTATATGATCTTTAACAAGCGTGCCAGAATTGGTTCATATCGGTCCATAATTATATATAGCCCCCATATAAAACGTTCTCCAGATTTGACCTCCGGAGCCTCTTGGAGGAGCAAAATTCATCCGATCCGGTTCAAATTAGGAACGTGGTGTTAGTATATGGTCGCTAACAACCATACCAAAATTGGTCCAATCACACAAAAATTGGTCCATATCGGTTCATAATTATGGTTGCCACTAGAGCCAAAAATAGTCTACCAAAATTTTATTTCTATAGAAAATTTTGTCAAAATTTTCTTTCTATAGAAAATTTTGTCAAAATTTTATTTCTATAGAAAATTTTGTGAAAATTTTATTTCTATAGAAAATTTTGTTAAAATTTTATTTCTGTAGAAAATTTTGTCAAAATTTTATGTCTAATTTGTCAAACTGAATTATATACGTATTGGATCGATCTTTTTTGATTTAATATATACCACGTATGGACTTACATACATTTTAGAAGATGGTGTTAGGAGGTTTTAAGATACCTTGCCATCGGCAAGCGTTACCGCAACTTAAGTAATTCGATTGTGGATGGCAGTGTTTAGAAGAAGTTTCTACGCAATCCATGATGGAGGGTACATAAGCTTCGGCCTGGCCGAACTTACGGCCGTATATACTTGTTACACAATAATTTAATCCTTTCACTACCGATGTCCACTTAGAAGGACATTCGCAAAAGACACCAAATTCTATTTTTCCACTTAGTTTCGATTTATTTGTCGATGTTATTTTAAAATAGAGGCTTTAATCTGAATAAGCTATAAATATTGTCCATATTGGTGAGGTCTAAAATAAATTTTTATAAACTTCTGTATGTTTCTAGTAAATGGTAGTTTATACAAAAACTATAGCTGATACTTTTACGGGTTCTTTTATGTATTTTGTATCACACTTTGAAAGATATTATAGGCCAAATAGGGCTTATTTTCGTAAGGTCATTTGGTCACAATTCATGAATCAAGTTTTCAGAACAAGCTCATACTGCTCTTGAAATAATTGAGGTAGATTTTCAAAATGACAATTTTTGTTCTGCATGCTGTTAGTACAAGTAAAAACAGATGAAAAATAAAAGTTTTTAACATTAGGTTTATTTCGGTAGGTTAATATGTAATTACTTTTTAAGAGTTCAGTTACATACACACAAAAAAATTTCACGAAAATTTTTCCAATTAAAATTTTAATTGAGTTTTAAAAAATATTCAATTAAAAATTTAATTGATTCAACAATTTTTTTAATTAAAACAAAAATCAATCACAAAAATAATAGTATCAATTAATTTTTTAATTGGATCAATTAACTTTTTAATTGACCTTCAATTAATTTTTTAATTGATACTATCATTTCTGTGATTGAAGACATTTCAATTAAAAATTAATTGGATCAATTAATTTCGTGATTGAATCCGAAAAAATTTTTTTTGTGTGTATCACAACTTTTCAACTTAAACATAATTTTTACCAATTTTTAGTTACCAAATTCCCTTATATTTAATTCTCCCGCAGGATATTTTCATTTGTTAAATGCTAATCATCACTTAATCGAAGTTGTTATTGCGGGGTACTTAGTTAGTTTAACATGTAGCTAAAGTGAATAAAATTTCGTTGTGACGCTTCATATTGACGACTTTTGAAATCCTTTTGGGAATTTGATGGCATCGTATATCGGAAAACCTCAAAAACCATGTGTGAAATGCATCCATCTAAAGCTTTCGATATGACAATGGCTTTGTGGCATTCGCATGTTGTTCCTTTAAATGTTGCCGGTGTCCTTTAAAGTAAGTACCGATCATTGAAAAGTTGTGTGGAAATCGATTTCCTCGCCCTCGACCAATGTCGTACATCGAAGACCCTACAAAGAGACCAATGAGGCGTATTTGCCTTTGCCTGGGTTCACTTCAATATTCAATATAGTCCTTTTGTAATTGCATATTGGATAAAGCCGGTGTTGCAATAGAGCACGATATAGATGGCAATGGAGTTGTTGCTACGTTGTTGCCATTGCTGCTGTTGTTGCTGAAACATGAACCATTGTTGATACTTTACATGTATTAGCCATTGTTTTAGTATCCACTTCAGATAAGTAGACACCATTGCCGAGACACATTCGTGTTTGACTTTGCACACAAATGAAAGGACATTCATTGTAAACATGGATGATAGAGACCCAATGCAAGTCCACAAATCGGCATAAGTACATACACATACATACATGTATATGAGACTATAGTTGCTTGTATATATTTACGAAAATGCAAACGCACACAGACAACCAAAAGCATTAACAACAGTGCAAATTAACGGCGTTTGGGTGGCCTTTTATGAGGCACTCTATTTATTTAGTTATTATACGGAGTATAATAAATTCGTTTTTCGGAAACGAAATTTTACACCAACAAAGTCTTCTTTTGTTCATTCAGGGAGCCACTGTGGTATAATGGTTAGCATGCCGCCTTACATACGAAGGGTTATGGATTCAATTCAACACAAAAAAGTTTTCTAGCGGTGGATTATTTCCTCTCAGTAATGTGGTTGCAACGCAATCTAAAACTCCGTTCGGACCTGGTTATAAAAATAAGGTCTCTTATCATAAGCTAAGCACAGAATCGAGCAGCACTCATTGATAAGAGAGAAGTTCAAAAAATCAGTTGAATGGGGTACTTGCATGGGTACGCAAGCACGCGGACTAAGTCGAATGTTTTGCGTCTATGAAGTTATTTGATTTTTTGTTCTTATTCTTTGTGTTTAACTGTGTTTTATTTTATTTTGTTTTAGTGTTGTTGCTGTTTATTTGAAATCAGATACGGCAAATTGCAATGTTAATAAAATTAAGTAATGTCATTGTTAAATATAATTATTTTTGTATTTCAATTTATTAGTTTTCAAATAAAATAATGATTTTGAAATAAATTATAAATTTCATGATTTATTATTTATAAAACTGTTTTAGTTTTGTAGCTTTTAAAAAGGAATAATGAGCACCACTACTAGCGCTTAATAGATATTTTAAAATCAGTGCTGTTTAGAAGTTGCTCTTAATCGAGACATCGCATACAAAAATCAGCGCTGATTCAGCTATTACTGCCTTTCTCCTTTACAATCCTGGTGAAACAGTGCCCCATTTTGCTTGGATCATATTATATGTAAAATTCATTAGATATGTTCCAAACTTTTGCACTGATTCCGGATCACAAGATGGTAATCCATACTACACCGAAAAAAGCCGTAGTTAAACTAACGCTAGATTTATCTAATATTTATTTAAAAAAAATTATTAGTTTGTAGTTAAATTTTATTAATTTTTTTCGAAAATTTTCACGGCCCAATAAAATTTTCCTTTTTCTTTCCTTTTTTTAAGTATATCTCAAACATTTTAAAAACTAAACGTGGGTATAAAGTTCAATGCCCGCACACATAAATTCAATATGAACTAACTCAAAAGACGATTTTCGTACGATTCCCAAAAATAGTAAGAATGAACTTACTTACTTACTGTATGGTTAAAATAGCCAATAATTTTTTATGTTTACTTTTAGTTAATTTTTTTATTCTACGAGATGGTGTACTTTCGTGAATTGTAGTTAAAAAGTTCACCAGGCCATTAAATTTTCTTGGTTTTAACAAGGCTTTGTAGAAATCGCAAAATGTGTAGTATAGATGAGTTCAATTTTCGCACTACATAGTTAATTCTTGCATAAAACAGTTTACTTTTTTCTGTGTACTTGATTTTTCAATCTTTTTTACTGATTACCCCAGGGCCTAACAGATTACCCCATTGAAATATAAATTCACATGTCAACCAGTACCATACTGTCAAAATCGCAGCTTATTTACACATTTTGTGACAAGCAAAGGGTAAGAGCAAGTGAGAGAGAGAGAGAGAGAGCGAGCGAGGAAGCGCAAACGAGTGAAAGAGCGAGAATGTTCGCCTTTGGGCGCCACCACTAGATGCGCTGCAATCATTTGTATGCTTTAATCCACAGAACATGAAATATTGAAGCAAACTACAAGCTCATAGCAGCAATGTGCCTTTTAATTAGGCGACTTTTAAATTTCGCTACGAA
The DNA here is from genome assembly GCF_050003625.1 of Haematobia irritans. Classification (NCBI taxonomy): domain Eukaryota; kingdom Metazoa; phylum Arthropoda; class Insecta; order Diptera; family Muscidae; genus Haematobia; species Haematobia irritans. Next base: position 89,225,558 of record NC_134397.1, on the reverse strand, counting down.
CTCGAATAAATTAATGTGCAATCAAATCAAATTTCAAATGTGGCCAATGCACTAATGCGAGTCGCTCGACAATGAATGTTGGTCGATGTCAATCTGAGTGGTAAGCTGTAGATGAAGAGCACCAAACGAGGTATTAGTTGGTACTCCAAACTGAAGGTACATGCGAAAAATTAGTGCCATTTTTTCGAAAGGGAATTTTTGAACAAACAACGTTTAGTTTTCTAATTGTGAATTTTCTCAGACAATGAATTTTCTTGAAGAGCTAATAAAAGTAATACTGGTTGGAGGCATATACACATGTAATAAATTCTAACCTTTCGTTTAGATAAAATTGCTTACCTTATTTCTTTGTGTGTATGGTCAATTATATTTGCAACATCCTATCAGAAGTGGCTTAGCAATGATTTGATGCACATTTAATTGACTGCGGTTAAGTGGATTATTGGTTAACCCCCACAAATATGATTATTAGCAAATTCTGCAGTTCTCAGATTTAGGTTTTACATATCAAGACGAAATATTGTGAAACGAATTTAAAATTGCGAACATAATACAATTGTGTCAAATTCACATTGCTTTATTGGTTTTTAGTCATATCCTCTTCATCCTTATTTTGTTGAAGCTCATTGTAGGTGTTTTTAGGTTGCAGGAGAGACACAGATGATTCAAAGAACTGTTGGGTTGATAACCAGAGAGCGTATATATATTCAATAAAACATATATAAATCATTAATTTGGGGTATTTATAAAATCTGCTATTTATGCCATCAACTTAATATGAGTTGAATTTTTATCAAAAAAAAAAAAAAAAAAAAACAAGCTGTAAAGTCGAAGTCGACTTTTTGTTCACATTCGATTAATCGACTTTTGATATTTTTGAAAATTAACTAATCGACTTTTGATGTTGGTCAAAACCGACTATGTAATTGGGGTTTTAGGCTGTTTGTTAGATATTTAAAGGGTGATACGGTCAAAATTTGGTCAATATAAACTTGACGTATTTCTTTCAATTTTGCATTTAAAAAACCTGAACACCCCTCATTTTGAAGGTGTGTGTGTGTAGAATGTTGCTCCTATTTTGATTTTGGAATTCACTCTTCAGTTGTCAAAATGCCGTCCAAGCAAGAAGAGCAGCGTATCAAAATTTTGCTCGCGCATCGCGAAAATCCGAGCTACTCGCATGCAAAGCTGGCAAAATCGCTAAAAGTTGCCAAATCAACCGTTACAGATGTAATTAAAGTGTTTGGGGAACGTTTGTTGACAGCCAGGAAGTCTGGATCGGGGGGAAATCAAAAACCGGAAGCCGCTGCGACGACAAAGAGAGTTGCCGGTAGTTTCAAGCGAAACCCTAACCTCTCTCTCCGAAATGCCGCAAATAAGCTGGGTGTATCGTCTACAACCGTGCATCGAGCCAAAAAACGAGCCGGACTATCGACTTACAAGAAGGTAGTGACTCCAAATCGCGATGATAAACAAAATACGACGGCCAAAGCGCGATCCCGGAGGCTGTACACGACGATGCTGACGAAGTTTGACTGCGTGGTAATGGACGACGAAACCTACGTCAAAGCCGACTACAAGCAGCTTCCGGGACAGGAGTTTTATACGGCAAAAGGAAGGGGAAAGGTAGCAGATATTTTCAAGCACATAAAACTGTCAAAGTTCGCAAAGAAATATCTGGTTTGGCAAGCCATCTGTACCTGTGGCTTGAAAAGCAGCATTTTCATAGCTTCCGGGACTGTCAACCAAGAAATTTACGTGAAAGAGTGTTTGAATAAACGTCTGCTGCCTTTCCTGAAGAAACATGGTTGTTCCGTACTGTTTTGGCCGGATTTGGCATCCTGCCATTACGGTAAAAAGGCCATGGAGTGGTACGCCGCCAACAAAGTGCAGGTGGTTCCCAAGGACAAGAACCCTCCCCAACACGCCAGAGCTCCGCCCAATTGAGAAATACTGGGCTATTGTCAAGCGGAACCTAAAGAAGACCAAAAAAACTGCTAAGGACGAGCAGCAGTTCAGCAGTTCAAAGCAAACTGGCTTTCTGCGGCGAAGAAGGTGGACAAGGTGGCTGTACAAAATCTAATGGCAGGTGTCAAGCGTGAGGCCCGGCAATTCGGATTTGGAAAAGCGAAAGCCTAACCGAATATTTTTCCTGAATTTTATACTAATTGAACTTGAAAAAGAAATTTAATTTGATTTTTTAAATAAACGGTAAATCGGTGAAATGATTTACACGCCTTTTCCCTTGACCAAATTTTGACCGTATCACCCTTTAGAAGTCATACATTTTTTATAAAGAATTTCAAGTGAAATTTACCCCTCTCTAAAGACAATCGGTCCAAATGGTAGGGTTTCCGATTTAGAATTTTTAATCTTACACACAAAAAAGTATCTCGTAAATCTAAGAAGATTTTTACTATAATTTATTACAAAAATTTTCCAGAATTTTAGTTCAATTTTCGTATTTTCAACGAAAATAAATTACTCGAAAGGAAATTTTACAAATTCGGGCAGCATTCAGTGATAAGAGAGAAGTTCAACACTGTGGTAGCACAATGGACTGAGTAGTCTAAGTGAGCCTGATACATCGGGCTGCCACCTAACCTAACCAGACATAACCTAACCTAGTTCATGGCCTACAAAATACGATGGAAATTTCCTTAACTGGTAGTTAAAAATTCATACTAGTCATACTATAAAACTACTTGTGAAATGTAAAGTACTAGCTAAATAATAAGTGCACTTTACTATTAAGTATTTTGTATGAGAAAATATTTGTTTAAGAATATTGAACTTGAAAGAAAGGACATTTCCCAATGTAAGTAAATCTATAGACATTTTTTTTAAAAAAATGGGAAGATACCATTTTTTTAAGTTTTTGCTAATTTTAAGTTAAATTTTTCATCGTTCACAAACTGATGTGCCTTTACGAATATTATTCTTAGAGTAAATTGTCAGCAGATGCGATGAACTAATGCATAGTACAGATATCTTTCTCAGCAAATTGGAATGTGATTAATGTAAAGATGATGTTACTTGAATTTTGTTTGAGAGTGAGAGCATGCATTGAAAGCAATGCAATAATGAGAAATGGTAGAGAGAGCTGGGTATGTTGTGTACAAGGCTGTCAATTTTACCGATTTATCGGCATTTTGACGATTTTTTATTCACAAAATGGACAGTTCCGATTTTTTTCCGATTTTAACGATGTTAATTCCGTTCATTAGACACATAGTTTGGGGAGTTAAAGTTTTTACATTTTGAAGAAATTTTTGAAAATATTAAAATAAATTTGAAAATTTTTGGAAAAAAATCGGAAACAAAACATGGAGTACTTTGGCTTTTCGAGTTTTGTCAAAATTCGTACAAATAATCATGATTCTTCCACACTCCACAGTAAACATAGAAATTTTTTACTAATTATGATAAAATTCTAGTACAGTATAAACAAATAACCACATATAGACATATCTATCGGAAACACCATAAAAAATCACCTGTTTTTTGAAAACAATTAATTAATAACAATATTTTAGAAAAATAGATTTTTTATACAAAAATTACGAAATATTTTTGTTTAACTAGAAAATGATTTTTATGTTAATGTTATTTGCATGCAAACCTGATTTCTTTGTATTTTATTTTATTGAAATGCATAGTTGTGTACATTAATTTTCTCTTTTGTATGTGTAATAAATACTTTTGTTTTGCGTTTACTCAAAAAAATATGTTTTATTTTAATATTATTTATATTGCCGATTTTTTGACGATTTTAAAAATGTAAGTGTCGATTATGCGACTTTTATCGAAAAAAGTGACGATTTTTAATGAAATTTTATTGGCAGCCCTGGTTGTGTATATCTCGCTTTACGAATATTATTCTTAGAGTGAATTGTTAGCAGATGCGATGAACTAATTCATAGTACAGAGATCTTTCTCGGCAAAGTGGAATGTGATTAATGTAAAGATGATGTTACTTGAATTTTGTTTGAGAGTGATAGCAATGCAATAATGAGAAGTGGTAGAGAGTGCTGGGTATGTTGTGTATATCTGAGCGCGGGGTTGTTTCTATTTTTGTTCTAATTTTTTGTACCTTACACTGTTTACAATATAACTGGGTACAAACTGTATAGGGCAGACAGACCATCCCATGTCGGTGGAGCTGCTATATATGTCAAAGAAACATTAAAGTCAAAATTAATATGCCGATCTGAAATTCCTGATCATTGTATGGAGTATTTATTTGTTGAAATTAAGGGTGCTGTAAGTAAAATACTGTTATGATGTGTCTACCGTCCAAACTGTAGAATTGACATTTAACCACTGACAAGTCTTCTTGAACAAATTAGTATTTCGTACAATGACATAGTAATAAAAGCGATTTTAATAGCAACTTACTAGGGCAAACAAACATTCTCGGTAATATGGAGGCAATAAACCTAACACCAGTGAATAAAACCGTACCCACTCATTATTCATCAGCGGTCAATACACTAATTGACATCTTCCTTGTTAACAACTTGAGCGATGTACTGAAATATGAACAATTGTGTGGTTCGGCATTTTCCAAACAAGATAATAATAATATTTCTGTCCTATAACTGCCAAATCTCAAGAAATTCTGGGTGCCATGATACATTTACCTCTAGATTTTAAACTTGTAAATCTAAGTGACCTGGAACATGACGTATATACAATAGACTGGGATGAAATTTATTCCATCACAACATTGGATGGAAAACTTGATTTACTAACCACCAATGTCAAATTTCTGTATGATAAACATATCAAAGTTAAACCTAAACTTAATAAAAGTGACTCGAAGCCTTGGTTTAATAGAGATATCAAATCGCTAATCACACATCGTGAGTTGGCTTACAAACTGTGGAAGCGATATAAAACCCCCTCTTACCATGAGGTATTTAAATCTGCTCGACGTGCTGTAACAAATAAAATACGCCAAGAAAAACAAGCGTACTATGAAAACAAATTTAGTAATGCCATCAGTAGCAAACAAAAATGGAAAGAAATTCGGAAATCGGCCTACTATGTTAAAACATGAACAGCATACAGTAAATGTCGACCTTAATGACCTTAACTTGAAATTTGTCAGTACATCAACAACCACCGTGAATCGAGAAGTACCCTTGAAGCATAGCACCATGCCGGAGCCTGAATTTGGTCTTGCTTTAAATCTCGTAACGCAAGCAGAGGTCTATAAAGCCGTAATGTCAGTGACTTCGAATGCCGTTGGATATGATGACATTCATCCAAAACATATTCTGTTGTATATTACATATGTTTTCAATACGGCTATAATGACGAACAGTTTCCTTCTAGGTCGAAAAGCGCAAAAATACTCCCAATGTCAAAGGGTAATGGAGAGTTTTCTCCTTTAGCTATACTGCCGTACCTATCTAAAGTCTTCGAGAGGATTATTCACAACCAGCTTCCGAGCTATGTTACTGCAAATAATTTTACTAACTTCACGATAATCTGGGTTTAGACCAAACCATTACTGCGCTTACTGATGTGGTAGAGACAATTCGGGCTGGTTTTGACAACAATCATATCGATTTCTTAACTTTGCTTGATCACGCCAAAGCATTTGATAGTTTTTGCCACACAATACTTACTGAAAACTGAGACAGAACTGGCCTCACTGAAACGGCAACACGTTTACTGATATCATATCTTTCACAACGATCGCAATACATAATGCATGGAACTAACAGCTCTTTACTCCTTCCACTGCCAAGGGGGTACCGCAAGGATCAATCCTTGGACTAAAGGGTGATACGGTCAAAATTTGGTCAATATAAACTTGACGTATTTCTTTCAATTTTGCATTTAAAAAACCTGAACACCCCTCATTTTGAAGGTGTATGAGTGTAGAATGTTGCTCCTATTTTGATTTTGGAATTCACTCTTCAGTTGTCAAAATGCCGTCCAAGCAAGAAGAGCAGCGTATCAAAATTTTGCTCGCGCATCGCGAAAATCCGAGCTACTCGCACGCAAAGCTGGCAAAATCGCTAAAAGTTGGGCTATTGTCAAGCGGAACCTAAAGAAGTCCAACAAAACTGCTAAGGACGAGCAGCAGTTCAAGGCAAACTGGCTTTCTGCGGCGAAGAAGGTGGACAAGGTGGCTGTACAAAATCTGATGGTAGGTGTCAAGCGTGAGGCCCGGCAATTCGGATTTGGAAAAGCGAAAGCCTAACTGAATATTTTTCCTGAATTTTATACTAATTGAACTTGAACAAGTATATACAGCAGTAAGTTCGGCCGGGCCGAATCTTAAACTCCCACCACCATGAATCCAATATTAGGGTTTCCTTTGAAATTTCAGAGGGTTTGAGGACAGATCAAGCAGAGCAGTTCAACCAGTACACTTCACGAAGATAAATTTAAAGATTTTACCTATGAAGACTATATCAGATTCTGGATTTATAAGAACCATTTTTGTTTGAGTTTTAGAGGAATCATTAACATCTCTTGTAAGTGTGCAAGAAAATTATAAAATAACGTCTTGATTTGAAATCTTAAATCTGTAGATTTTCACCCGAGAAATAAAATCTGGAAATTTTACATAGAGTTTCAAGTAATTTTCATGATCAGTGCGCCTTCTATACTCTCAAGAAGTGAAATCGGTCTATATGGAGGCATTACCAAATGGACCGATAAACACTTAATCCGATACACATTTTTGTGAGCCTTATATACCAGAATATTTACAATTTCAGGCAAATCGGAAAAAAATACGGTTTCTACAAACCTAAGGAGGTAAATTGGGAGATCGTTCTTATGGGGGCTATACGAAAATACGGACCGATACTCACCATTTTTGACACACCTCTTTATGGACCTAAAATACCTCTAGATTTCGAATCTCAGGCAAATTGGATAAAAACTACGGTTTCTATAAGCCCAAGAGTAAAATCGTGAGATCGGTCTATATGGGGGCTATACCAAAACATGGACCGATACTCACCATTTTTGGTACACCTCTTTATGGTCACAAAATACCTCTAGATTTCCAATTTCAGGCAAATTGGATAAAAACTACGGTTTCTATAAGCCCAAGAAATAAAATCGGGAGATCGGTCTATATGGGGGCTATACCAAAACATGGACCGATACTCACCATTTTTGGCACACCTCTTTATGGTCCTAAAATACCTCTAGATTTCCAATTTCAGGCAAATTGGATAAAAACTACGATCTCTATAAGCCCAAGAAATAAAATCGGGAAATCGGTCTATATGGGGGCTTTACCAAAACATGGACCGATACTCACCATTTTTGGCACACCTCTTTATGGTCCTAAAATACCTCTAGATTTCCAATCTCAGGCAAATTGGATAAAAACTACGGTTTCTATAAGCCCAAGAAAAAATCGGGAGATCGGTCTATATGGGGGCTATACTAATACATGGACCGATACTCACCATTTTTGGTACACCTCTTTATGGTCCCAAAATACCTCTAGATTTCCAATTTCAGGCAAATTGGATAAAAACTACGATCTCTATAAGCCCAAGAAGTAAAATCGGGAGATCGGTCTATATGGGGGCTATACCAAATGGACCGATAAACACTTAATCCGATACACATTTTTGTGAGCCTTATATACCAGAATATTTACAATTTCAGGCAAATCGGGAAAAATACGGTTTCTACAAACCTAAGGAGGTAAATTGGGAAATCGTTCTTACGGGGGCTATACGAAAATACGGACCGATACTCACCATTTTTGACACACCTCTTTATGGTCATAAAATACCTTCAGATTTAAAAATTCAGGCAAATTGGATAAAAACTACGATTTCTATAATCCCAAGACCCCAAATCGGGAGGTCGGTTTATATGGGGACTATATCAAAACCTTTACCAATATAGCCCATCTTCGAACTTGACCTGCCTGCAGACAAAAGACGAGTTTGTGCAAAATTTCAGCACGATTGCTTCATTATTGAAGACTGTAGCGTGATTACAACAGACAGACAGACAGACAGACAGTCAGACGGACAGACGGGCATGGTCATATCGTCTTAGAATTTCTCCCTGATCACGAATATATACTTTATATAGTCGGAAATCGATATTTCGATGTGTTACAAACGGAATGACAAACTTATTATACCCCCGTCACCATTCTATGGTGGTGGGTATAAAAGGAAATTTAATTTGATTTTTTAAATAAACGATTTCACCGATTTACACGCATTTGCCCTTGACCAAATTTTGACCGTATCACCCTTTATTATTGGATATTGCCGAAACATTATTATGTTTGTTTTATGTGAACATATTATATGTTTGGAAGCATTTTGAGCCCAAAAATATTATATGCTTGGAAGAATTTTCTCCCCAAGAAGATTGTGCTCATTGCTTCACACTATTTTCACTTCCATTTTTTAGTTCTTGGAACCTTTTTCTGTAATACAAATAATGTTGAAGAAATTATTCAATTTTATAATTTTTTTAAATTTTACCTTTCGTAAGCCAACACACTACCACTGGGCTACGTAGCTGTTATAGTCACCAATAGACAATTATCGTTATAAGTTACATTTATTTAGCATAGTTTGCAGCGCCCACGAGCCCATGCAAACATAACATTATTTAACAGAAACATACATTTGTTGGCCACGTGGAGCAGTGGTTAGCATACGTTCCGCTTTCTTTTAACGAACCACGAAAAAAATTGTGCCCATAATGCCAAAATGATAAACAAAACACATGTCCACACATACATAAAATGCTGCTCTCAAGACGAAACACATGCTGTTTTTTTTTTCAAATGTATATTCTCTTTACTCCGAATACTCATTCTAATATTCAAATTAAATAATATTTAGACTTAAGCATATCATATTTTTGGCCTTATCATAAAACAGTTTTCCGAAACGACATACAAGCGGTTTCACAGAAATTGCTCTCTTTTCATTCTCTCGCTGTATTATGTTGATAAATTTCGTCAACCCTCCCGGTTTCCATCTCTATTTCTTTCTCTATACTCTCCTCTCTGTCGCTCTCTGAATAAAATATCACAACATATGTGTGTTTACTCGAAATTTGTAAATTTATATATGTTTACATTCGCACATATCATTTTTATAAAACATTCCTGTCCCAAACATAATATATTCTAACATATTAACATATGTGTCCCAAACATTTAGTGTTAGTTTAGAACATTGCATGTTTGAACTTAAATATATTGTGTTTAAAAATTGTGCCCGAAACACATTTTGTTTATATCGGAACATATGAAAAACATATTTTTCTAGCAGTGTTGAAATTGTTTTACAGAAATTTAATTTTTATTATTCAATATCAAAAATAAATATTCAATTTCACAGTAACCCCAGATGAATTTGGAAAATGTTTTGTTACACCTCAGCGTATAGTTTAATCATAAATTGGTAAGCATTCTTTTTAAAATGTGACTTTCTTTTAAAAAGAATATTTTGTTTGTATATTATCCTCAGCGTACAACTTAACAGAGAATTGGTAAGTTTTCTTTTAAAAATTAGTATTTCTTTTTTAGTATTTCTTTAATCCAATTTTTAGAAACCAATCTAATATTTTTAATGTAAAAAACAAATATTTTATTTCAGAATAACCCCTTAACAATTTGGAAAAAATGTTATTATAATTTAATAGTGAATTGGTAAGGTTTCTTTAACATTCTTTTAACCAGAATATTTAGTTATGCATATTATTATTTCTATAATTGGATTTTTTGGACACCAAAAAATAAATATTTAATTTCAGAGTAACCCCAAATGAATTTGGACAACTTTTTGTAATTCCCCTCAGCGTACAATTAAATAAAGTATCAGTAAGTTTTATATCAAATCTTTGACCTAGTCTTAACTAGAATATTTATTTTATTATGTCCTTCACATCGATAACACCAGTTTTTTCAGTTAATATCGCTTACTTCATTATTTCTCTAGTTATTTCAGGTACACATTTTATGAGATACGTTTACCTAAGAAAAGAATTCGTTATACCATTTTATAAAATGTAAGTTACAAGCTAATATAAAGAATTAAAAAAATATATTTTATTACATGGTGTTAATTTTTAACAATTTTCATTATTCCTTCCATTTTTTTCAGCAACACTGTTACAAACATATGTTTTTCATATGTTGCGATATAAACACAATGTGTTTCGGGCACAATTTTTAAACATAATATATTTAAGTGCAAAAATGTAATGTTCCTAAACTAGCATTGAATGTTTGGGACACGTATGTTAATAACATATGTTTGAATATATTATGTTTAGGACAAGAATGTTTCCTACAAATAATATGTGTGAATGTAAACATATATAAATTTACAAATTTCGAGTAAACATATATAAAGGGTGATTCTTTTGAGGTTAGGATTTTCATGCATTAGTATTTGACAGATCACGTGGGATTTCAGACATGGTGTCAAAGAGAAAGATGCTCAGTATGCTTTGACATTTCATCATGAATAGACTTACTAACGAGCCACAACGTCGAATTTTCAGTGAATGGGCCCTAGAAAAGTTGGCAGAAAATCCGCTTTTTTATCGACAAATTTTGTTCAGCGATGAGGCTCATTTCTGGTTGAATGGCTACGTAAATAAGCAAAATTGCCGCATTTGGAGTGAAGAGCAACCAGAAGCCGTTCAAGAACTGCCCATGCATCCCGAAAAATGCACTGTTTGGTGTGGTTTGTACGCTGGTGGAATCATTGGACCGTATTTTTTCAAAGATGCTGTTGGACGCAACGTTACGGTGAATGGCGATCGCTATCGTTCGATGCTAACAAACTTTTTGTTGCCAAAAATGGAAGAACTGAACTTGGTTGACATGTGGTTTCAACAAGATGGCGCTACATGCCACACAGCTCGCGATTCTATGGCCATTTTGAGGGAAAACTTCGGAGAACAATTCATCTCAAGAAATGGACCGGTAAGTTGGCCACCAAGATCATGCGATTTGACGCCTTTAGACTATTTTTGTGGGGCTACGTCAAGTCTAAAGTCTACAGAAATAAGCCAGCAACTATTCCAGCTTTGGAAGACAACATTTCCGAAGAAATTCGGGCTATTCCGGCCGAAATGCTCGAAAAAGTTGCCCAAAATTGGACTTTCCGAATGGACCACCTAAGACGCAGCCGCGGTCAACATTTAAATGAAATTATCTTCAAAAAGTAAATGTCATGGACCAATCTAACGTTTCAAATAAAGAACCGATGAGATTTTGCAAATTTTATGCGTTTTTTTTTAAAAAAAAAGTTATCAAGCTCTTAACAAATCACCCTTTATGTTGTGATATTTTACTCAGGGAGCGACAGAGACAGAGAGAGTAAAGAGAAAGAACCCGGGAGGGTTGACGAAAGATATCAACATAACACAGCGAGAGAATCAAAAGAGAGCAATTTTGTGAAACTGCTTGTATGTTGTTTTGGAAAACTGTTTCACGTGTTCATTTGTTTTGGCTATGCGCTTGGCATGTTAATAAGGTTCGCCAAGAATTGGATATGCTTAAGTCTAAATATTATTTAATTTGAACATTAAATTGCGTATTCGGAATAAAGAGAATAGACATTCGGAACCAAGAGAATAGACATTTAAAAAAACAGCATGTGTTTTTGCCTTGAGAGCAGCAATTTAAGTATGTGTGGCAGAGAACAGCTGCGATCTACCGCAACCGACCAGTGTATTTAGTAAACACCAACATTTGCAATCCTAAAACACCAATGGGTAAAATACAATTTCAACCACCAATATCCAATGCAACCGACGGCTGTCGGTGTTTGTTAGTATGAGTGTTGGTCTCTCGAAAACACCGTAGTACAACAATCACACAAATTGCTTACCCATATCTCAGCAGTTTGGTATTCTCTTATTTGGTACTCTCTCAATTTTCTTGAGCTAATGCCAACTGATAGTAATTGTTGTTGTTGAGTGCAATCACACTTAAGTGCATACCTCGTTTTTTGTTTACCGAGCGTGGTTACGATGTCGATTGGTTTAAGATTGCAAGACACTGCATACGAACATTGTTATATACTATTGGTGTTGTTATTCTCGCATTTGTATCAATGTAAAAGATCGCATGGTAATTGGTGTCTTACTCACTGCCACCGACATTTTGTGGTTAAGATTGCAATACGAAAAAAAGCAGCCGGTTGCAGTTCTCTGATGTGTGGGATCTTCAGAAAAAAAATAAGTTTAGTTCCTGTTTATTAATAAGTAGTCCAAGATAAGTTGACGTACACTTTCAAAAATAAAAGCCGACATTAAGTTCGAGTTTTGCCGCTAAAATTATTTTTCATTATCATTTCATATAATAATATATAATAATAATTTCGGCCCTAAAGGTAAAAATGAAAGTAAGTACAAAATTATTCGTTAAGAACTATTCATATTTATTTGTATTTCAAAATACGAGAAATTTTAAATGCATTTAAAATGGTGTTAAATGCTAGTAAAAAATAGTTCGCGCCTAAATAAGTTTATGTTTATATTGTAAAATAATGTATGTTTATATTCGATTTCACGTTCTTCATTTGGTAGAGTTTTAGAATGTCTTCAAAAATTTCAATCTTTTATACCAAAACCATTTTTTGTTACAAAATTGTTATTTTTGTAATTAAAAAAATAATATTTTGTCCAGCTCAGTCCATTCCGTTTATATCAAGCAATGTTCTTTTCTGACTGTAAATCTTTAATAACACAAATTTCGAAGTTTCATTGTAAAAATTTAATTTAATAATTTATAAATATAAATACAAAAATAAAAAAAATTTGGTGTTCGGTCGGATCAGGAATTGAACCCAGCACCCTTTGCATACAAGGCGGACATGCTCACCGCTGCTCCACGTGGCCAACAAATATATGTTTCTGTTGAATAATGTTTTGTTTGCATCGGCTCGTGGGCGCTGCAAACTATGCTATATAAATGTAACTTATAACGATAATTGTCTATTGGTGACTATAACAGCTACGTAGCCCAGTGGTGGTGTGTTGGCTTACAAATTACATGGTTCCCGGTTCGATCTCCATCCAGGCGAAAGGTAAAATTAAAAAAAAATTATAAAATTGAATAATTTCTTTAACATTACAGAACAAGGTGCCAAGAAATACCTTACATTAATACTTATTTCCCTTTAATAAAATAGAATGTAATTGTATATGATTTTTTCCCAAAAGTGCTTTATAATTGTAGGCAAATAATAATAATTTCTTTAACATTACAGAACAAGGTGCCAAGAAATACCTTACATTAATACTTATTTCCCTTTAATAAAATAGAATGTAATTGTATATGATTTTTTCCCAAAAGTGCTTTATAATTGTAGGCAAAGGTCGAAAATAGTCAGTAAGTGAGCTTTGTGTTTTGGTTTTGTACATCCAATTACTCTCAGAGAAACAAAAACTTTCGCCAACGGCCATTGTTCGACTACTCGAACAGTCTCACCTGGCAAAACTATCACAGGTAGAACATTTTTGACGACGGATTTGTATTTATTGGGTACTAATTACCCTAGAAAAGTAACTTTAGCGTATAGATTCGAAAATTTTTGCATCGCGGCAAAAAATGGGTTAAGTTTTGTATAAAGTTACAGACGACCATTACATGTCTTTTCAGTGTAGACTTATGCTGAGAATTGTACCAAAGTTTTCTTCTGCTTTTGTTAGCTTTGAATTTATTTCTACCGTCATTGAAATTTATAACCACGTTTAGTTTATAAAAGTGAATTTGAAGTTTGTAGCGTCATTGCAATACACAGCCAGCCAGTCAGACGGACATCGTCTTCTAATTTCTCTCTGATCAAGCGTATATGTACTTTAAGCCAGAAATCAATATGCCTTGTGTAGCACGGAATGGCAAACTTGTTATACCCCCATCACCATTTTATGGTGGTGGGTATAAGAATACGTTGAATACGAAAAATTTTAAATCATATAAATACTGAAAATCAATTTTTCCAAATTTTAATTTCAAGTCGGAAAGTTGACTTTTCCAAACGTTAAACAGGCGAAAGGTCGAAGAGCTGACCTTTTCAAATTTTGAAAAAATCAAAAGAGTCGAAAGCTGTCTTTTTGATTTTAATTGCAATCTATAAGTATCTATACTATGCTATTTAAAATAAAATAAAAAAAAAAAACATTCAATGAAAATGAGGGAAAGTCTATTTTTTTAATTTCAAAAAAGTCGACATTTTAAAACGTTTTAAAAGGCAAAAACCCGAAAAATTGTTTTTTCCCTATTTTGAAAACTCAAAAGTTCAAACGTCGATTTTTTTGTGTTTATTATACTCCATAATCGTCCAGCAATCGCTCGCAAAAGCAAATTTTGGTTTGGCAAGAGCAAACTCCTCGGACTCCTATTCTACATCTCTGGTTGATCCCTAGCACTGGCGTAGCTAGTGGGGGGTGTATGCAGTGAAATTCTAGCCCCCAGAATATTCATAGCTACAGTTGTTTTCAAAGGCCAAATATTTTAATTCAAGCTTTGCGATGCGTGTAGTCCGATAAAGATTGTGGTAGAGTAAGCACAACTTTTATAGTATTGATATTTACATTACAACTTATGAAAAATAAAAGCATTTTTACCATCAAAAATCCTCAAAATCACGAAAAATCCATAGAGTTGACACCGCTGCTCTCGACAGTTTCTTCATTGTATTCTTAGAGAGCTAGTAACATTCATTCAAATATCTTGTTTGTTAGCAGCAATTTTATATGATATCGTGAAGGGTTACCTACAACTCAGCTTTAAAAAGCTACGTTCGTTCGATATCTCTTTATATTACAATCAAAACATATAATTGGTTACACTGTTTTCGTTAAAATACACACGATGATGGTACACCGAAATAAAAGCATGCCCGGTTCCAAAGATTTTGTCTTTACTTTAACAATTTTGGTATTGATTCCGAGCCAAAAAAGCTCTTTTAAATTTGGGTTTTATGTACTTGCTTCTAGGAAGCAAATTTTAATTGTTCGTTTTTTCAGCTTTTTTCTTCATATGCTACCAAAGTCCTTTAAAAACGAATTAACAACAACTTTATTTTCCAAATTCAGACTTGACTTCCAGTAGAAATTATGCTATGTTTCATGTAAAACACGTCTTTAAAATAAGGTGTTGAAAAACATGTCCTATTTTTGAACGTTTTTTGCTTTTGCTCTTTCATAAATTTTAAAGAATTTTTCTGAATTATTAAAGTCAAGTTGACCTTAGCCCAAAATTTTTTTCTTTCATGTTATGATACCCATTTTTAAGTCAAATCACTTAATTACGACTTCATTAAATTAGAGAAATGCATCTTCTATGCTAAGCAAAATTTGCGTTTGTATTTTAAGGACATAAAATCTTTGACTTCACGACAATATTTTTTTCAGTGTAACGTTATGTCACGATAAAAAAAATGGACTTCAAATGAAGATTAAAGAATCAAATCCTCAAGCCGTTTTTATTCATTGCTTGGCACATAAATCGACTTTGGTTATTGGTGATTCTTGCTCAGATTTGCAATTTGCGTCAAGATTTTTTAAAGCCGTCGAAGTATTATATTTTCATTTTTCAAAACCGGGTAATCAAAGCGATTTGAAGCGTAAAAGCAGTGCACTGAATGGGAACTACTATACACTACAAAGTTTAATACAACTGGATGGAGCTGCAGATATGAAAATTGCAAAGCTATAATAACAAATTACACTGCAATAAAAAATGCCTTAGACAAGGAAGCAAATGCAGATCGTGATAAAAACTCCATAGAAGCTCTAGGTTTGATAAATTAAATTACAACACCGGATTTTTATCCATACACACGCTAATCAAATATTTTCAGACTAAAACATCCACACTCGGAGAGGCTTTGGACACAGTAACGTTCATGATAAGTATTCTCAAAGAGTATAAATTTGTTTTTGAAATATGGCATGAGATTGACCCATTTTCAAAGCAGGTGTTAGATCCGACAAACATTTCAAAAAGAAAGAAGAGGGCAACGCTAAACATGGAATCTATTCAAGTATTCTATGCGTCGAGTTAAAACCTGGTTCAGGTCAACTATGAGCCAAGACAAGTTTTCCAATTTGTCAATTTTAAACATTGAGAATGAAATTGTTAAATTCTCATTCTCTTCTAAGGATATACTTAAAGACCTCTTAAAAACTAAAAGAAGATATACGTTTTATAATGTTCAATTCATTTTTGTCTTTTATTTAATTTGTTGTTCTTAGTATTTTTTATACACGACGAATATTTTAAGTTTACGTTTTGCTTTGTGATTTCTATTCCTGTTTTAAAACACACATTTTAAAAAAATTTAAAAATCATATGTTTGTTGTCTTGAATTAACAGTAAACAACAAACAATATTTTTCAAACACATATTTAAAGCAGTGCATTTATTTTTTGTTATATTAAATCATGGTAAGTTGCTATTTGAATATTTATAGCGGTGTCGCGGAATCGGCACCCACACACAATAAAATATTGTTTGTCTTCAATCATGAAATTAATTGATCCATTTAATTTTTAATTAAAATATCTTCAATCACAGAAATTATAGCATCAATCATCATATCCAATTAAGAAATTAATTGGTACAACTAATTTTTGTGATTATTTCTTGTTTATTTATGATCGATTTTGGTGGATAGTGCCTTTAAAACCGCAGTAAAATTGAGGATGTATAGTTATAATATCAATAGCGGTAATTTTTCCCTTCGAAAATTTCGTTTCGATTTTGAAAGATATCTGGTGGCATAGCCCCCCTCCCCCCAAGAGAAAATCTCTAGCTCCGCCAATGATCCATAGCCTAGTACCATATAATCATCGGTTTCCTATATAAAGCAACATTTCAATACTATATTTTTCAAGCTTTAGACTAGAAACTAAGGATGCCTAATCCTTTTTTATTGCTATTCATTTTAATGCTTATACGAGTAGATGGTTAATCATGACTGTGGTGTAATCCAGATCCATTATTTTCAGAGAAATTGAAGAAATAAGCAATTTAATATGTTCGTACAAATGTCCGGCCACTTTGTACGGAACACCAACCCAACAACAAATTGGAAGTTGTTCCACATAAATTTCAATTTAAACGAATCCCGGGATCTTTTCACGTGAAAAACTACAACAAAGACTTTTCTTTCCATTCTTCGTAATTCAGTCATCTATTATTAATTTGGATTTCGAAGAGGTAAGTGTGAATATACCACTATTTAATACAAAATTTCCCATAGATTTAACGACATTCATTCATTTGAAATGAAAAAAATCCAAGATATTGGAAAATTACTGATTTCATATTCATTTGAGATGTGTATGTGAAACGCATTTGTTGTAAACAAAAATCGAAGCGATTTTCTATTGCGTGAATGGGCCAAATACAAATATGTGGTGCGTGAGTGAAAAGTAAATCCAATTTGTGAATGAACGTGAATAAAGTTTCTGAAAACCCACCCAAACTCATCCATATAAATCAAACCGCGTGAATAAAGTTTCTGAAAACCCACCCAAACTCATCCATATAAATCAAACCGCGCCGATTGTTTGAATTGGCTGATATTAATTTGGCTGACGAACCATAGTATAGCCAGTTTTTGTTTTTATTTTGTTACTTTTCATCATTAACACATAACGTGCGTGAGCATGCCTAATTTTCTCTCGTGAATGTGCATGGCCGTTAAAGCAATTTCGTTCACGCACACACCCCTATATGTACTCACATGTCTTTGGAATCAACCATACCGACAACGTACATGGGTGCGTATGAGTTTTTGATGTATGACTGGCAATCATATCACATACGCCACTATGCCCGAAAACCAGCAATTTGTTCTCTTCGAAGATTTTATTCCATAACGCACTACTAGCCCACTACTTTACTCCAAACATAAAACAATATATCTTTACAGTTTTGTAACAAAACAGAAAAAAACAAAAACGTTGATAGAGCTTTAACAAATATTTGTCATTCCAGAACCCCTATCTGCCGACACAGGGAATTTCACCACACAACTTTCAGCGGATAAGTTTCTCCGGCGACTCAGTCTTCTACCTGCTTCAATAATACGGAAATCTGTCACAGTGAGAAGAGAATGAAAAACAACTAAACGTAACGAAACAAAACACAACAAAAAAGCAAAGTATGTGCTCTTCATAAATCATTGTGAAACTCAAAACCTTCTGCGGGCATTATGCTTAAATAGCGCAAAACCGATTTGTCACCTGTACTTCTGGAGAAAGACAAATCTCTGAAAAAACACTCAGTGAAAAATATGAAAATTCAAATCACTGGAAAACCCAACCACAAAATGCACTGGCACATACATGCTAACCTCTTTTGGTTACAGTGGGCATATGCGGCCTTTCATGCGAAAACTATTGCCATGATATTTTATTGCAACAAAAAGTGTCAATAATCACATATAGTATAATATCTTCATTTTTTAAACTAAACAGGGAAAATTTTACATCAGAATTTGGCCTTAAGACGCATTAGATCTTCATTCATTCAGACCAATATTTTGTGATATCATCTTCGTTAAACAGAAATATTCTTTGACAGCAACCATTTTCTTGATATCTTAGAAAAATAAAAATATACTGTGGGACAAAATACGGAAGCAATTCAAGGATTGTCACACGATGTAATGCCTTACTGAAACCACACAATCCTTTTCTTCAAATAAGGTCTTTTTCGTTATTCAAAGGTGCAATAATGGGGTAAAATGAAAACTTTACATATGCCAAAAAACTAAAATCGACGCTTAAAGTTGGTAACATACAGTTTTAGAGCAGGTAAATTGTGTTTTGTCCACTCAGATGACTGCTAATTCGACTTTGAGTTGGCACGATAAAGCTATGCTTCGTATATTGCCATATACTAGGAAGGTGTGGAGATTATTATGTTTGACCATCTCCTAATGCTATTCCAAATCTTCGATTCTTGAAGTTTTTCCTGTTTCATGTCGGTTGATCTAAAACTGTATTCGGCGTTTTGTGTTATTCATTCTTTCCATAATACCCTTCTCCTTTTCTAGAAACTATTTGTCAAAAAATAGAAATACAAATAAATATATAAATTTTTATTAACGAATAATTTTGTACTTAATTTAATTCTTAAGGCCGGTATAAATTGGCATTATCACGTTAAAATGGCCCTTCATTTTCTTTAATAATTTCTTTTAAAGAAAAAAAACTTATTCAATTGTTGCTTTGGATCATTCCCCACCATGTTATAATACAATTTACCGGAAAAAGTTGTAATGTTATTCTGGTTTTGCCGCTAAAATGAGAAATAATTTTAGCGGCAAAACTCGAACTCAATGCCCACTTTTATTTCCGAAAAAATCCGTCAACTCCTCTTGGACTACTCATTAATAAAGAGGAACTAATCTTTGTTTTTATAGATCTTCAAAGGTCGATACTTTCAATGAAGTCGTGTTGTCGTTATAATTAAGTGATTTGACTTAAAAATGGGTATCATAACATGAAAGAACAAATTTTGGACTGAGGTCAACTTGACTTTAATAATTCAGAAAAATTCTTTAAAATGATGAAACTGTCCTTAAATTTGTTGCATTTTTGCATCTTGACTACAAGGCAAAAATCATTCAAAAATAGGATATGTTTTATTTTAAAGACATTTTTTACTTGAAACATAGCATAATTTCTACTGGAAGTCTTGTTTTTAACGGACATTTTATAGCATATGAAAAAAGCTGAAAAAGCGAAAAATTCAAATGTGCTTCGTAGAGTCAAGTACACAAAACCCCATTTAAAAGAGAATTGTGTCTTAAAAGCATCCTTACTTGTATCCTCCGCTTCTTTGGTTCGGAATCAATATCAAAATTGTTAAAGTGGAGACACAACCTTTGGAACCGGACATGCTTTTTGTTCAGTGTATAGTGCCCTTTCGTTAGTTTTTATGAAGATCCCTTTAATTACCTTTGTTTGAATATTTTGACTTACTCGTCCTACGTTCCGATTTGTTTTGACGAAACAAAAAAATTGTGCCTGTAATGCGAAAATGATAAACAAAACTCATGCTCTTTTTTTCAAATATATTTTATCTTGGTTCCGAATGAATTTTCTCTCCGAATACTCATTTTAATATTTTACTTAAGCATATACAATTTTTGGCGAAGTCTTATATCACAGCATATATATTTTTACTCATAATATATTAATTTATACTTGTTTATATTCACACATAGTATTTTTCCTATATTTAATGAAATTGTCTTTGTGTATATATATTTGTAATGCGCCAATTGGTTACATTCATTATTTTACTTCCAGCATACACTTTGTCTCTCTTTGTAAACACATATATGTTTATGGGCTATTTCTAGATAAATATATGTTTGCATCCAAGCATATTATATTTACAAACATTTTATGTCCCAAACATAATATGTTCTAACATATTAACATATATGTCCCAAACATATATGCTAGTTTATGAACATTATATGTTTGCACTCAAAAATATTGTGTTTAAAAATTTGAGTTCCAAACATATAATGTTTATACCCAAACATATGAAAAACAGTCTTTTTCGTCCGTGCACAAACATTTTATATCGATGGAATAATGTCTGCAGAATTTAGTCGACCACAATTATATATATTTCGCAGTATAAGGCTTACTAAATTTATAAGTAGATGTTCAAGACTTTTGCAATTGTTCAACATATCAAGCATAACTTTTTCTTTGAGATTCATCTTTAGTAAAAACCAAATGAGCGACTCTCTACTAAATTTGTTTTCTGTCTCACTGTTATGCGAAAGATGAATGAGAGGCAGCTATACATAATGCTTAAATGTAAACGCTGTCTGTATGCAAAAGACCTGGCAATACCTAGTCAAAGATACACTGTACATTGTGCACACACAGATAGCTCTCTATAAGCTCACCTACTCTACACTCACATAATGCTATTTGCGAACTCAAACAAAACCTCAAAGAGGTGATAAAAACGAACGCACACTCGCGCTGAAATCAGTTAGGCGATGGGTGCAGATGTAGGGGTTCGCGGTGTTTTCGTGTGTGTGCGGCTATGTTTGTGCGTGAACACTACGAGATCCAAAGGTTGAACAAACATCTAAAACCAACGGCATGCCATCATCGTTGGAATCAGTCGCATTCTCATCATGTTTACTCATAAACATCGTTATCGTCATTTAACTTGTGACAGTCCAAAATATGGCATTCCCATCATCATTGGCATCATCATTAATAATGATCGTCATCATCATCTCCATCAGCCATAAAGCTTCGTTGTCAAGGACAACAATATCGTATGTATTATAAACATGCAATGTTAGTGCACATTCATTCAAGGGTTTTGGATTTCCTAAACATATTGTAATTCCTGGAAATTAGGATATACAGCTTTTTGTTTTTGATTCAGAAAAACATGAATATGGAACCTATTTAAAGAGATGAGCTTTAGGGATTATAATGGGAATCACATGAGTGATTTTTTGACTTGTTTGAAAGTTAAAAAAAAAAATAAATTTCTATTTTTCCCAAAATTTGAAAAATTCATCTTTAGTCAATTTAAAATTTCAATTTAAAATGTGCAATAAAAAATTCAATCGATTAATTAAATTCGAAGATTACAACAAGTCGACTTCGACTTTTTCACGCCACTTTTATATGCCTACCAGTGTGATCAACCCAGCAAAGAATAATTATAAAATTGGAAGCACTGAAATTGTAGTGTCCATACAGTGAACACTAGTTTTTTGCTGGGAGAAAAAAATGTTGCAGTTAATTCAGCATTAAAACGTGCCAAAAAAAGTTCTAAAAAATTAAAATGTCAAAAAAGTAATGCCAAAATTAAAAACATTTCATTTAATAAAATGATCAATATAAACCATTTATTTTTTTTTTTTTAAATTTTTTACTCAAATAAACATCCCAAAGCTGGGTAAGCACTAGTGATTTCTTCAGTAATACCGGTAATCAAAAAGTTACTACTTGCAGTAATGCCTGGGATTTACAAATAATAACTTACCTGTGTAGGCCAAAAGTGATTCCTTTTATTAATACCGGCAATCAAAATCATATCTTGAGATCCGGATTCGAATCCCGCTGAGACCCTCCATATTAAAATTTTTATTCTTATTAAATATTAATAAATTAATTTTTTCTTGAAAATTTGCTTTTCCTTTGACATTTTTTAAATAGAATAATCTCTACAGCGATTGTGGGCACCGTTAATAATAGCGAAAATAAAGCCAAATTAGATTTAAAAAAAATATATATATACCAAATTTACAGCTCATTAATGACTTAAAATATCTCTACATTTCAAATTCCAAGTAAATCGGATGGAAATTATCAGAAGTTAAGTCGATCTGTCTATATGGGGGGGCTATATCAAAACATGGACTGAGATATAGCAAAATTTGCACAGATCTTAAGTTATGTTACTTTCAAATTTCAAGCAAATCGGATGAAAATTGTGGCTTCCGTGCGCTCAAGAAGTCAAATCGGGAGCTCGGTTTATAAGGGGGCTATGTCGAAACATGGACCGATATAGCCCATATTCGAACTTGACCTGCTTGGAGACAAACAACGAGTTTGTGCAAAAATTAGGCAAGATGGCTTTATTATTGAAGGATGTAGCGTGATTACAACAGACAGACGGACATCCTTGTATCGTCTTAGAATGGGAGCCACCGTGGTGCAATGGTTAGCATGCCCGCCTTGCATACACAAGGTCGTGGGTTCGATTCCTGCTACGACCAAACACCAAAAAGTATTTCAGCGGTGGATTATCCCACCTCAGTAATGCTGGTGACATTTCTGAGGATTTCAAAGCTTCTCTAAGTGGTTTCACTGCAATGTGGAACGCCGTTCGGACTCGGCTATAAAAAGGAGGTCCCTTGTCATTGAGCTTAACATGGAATCGGGCAGCACTCAGTGATAAGAGAGAAGTTCACCACTGTGGTATCACAATGGACTGAATAGTCTAAGTGAGCCTGATACATCGGGCTGCCACATAACCTAACCTAACCTATCGTCTTAGAATTTCTCCCCGATCATGAATATATACTTTATATAGTCGGAAATCGATATTTCGATGTGTTACAAACGGAATGGGAAACTTATTATATCCCCATCACAATCCTATGGTGGTGGATATAAAAATGGCAGGATTCGAACCTCAAGATATGATTTTAATTACCGATATTAATAAAAGGAATCACTTTTGTCTACACAGTGGCACATAATCCATACGTGGTATATATTAAACTAAAAAGGCCGATTAAATACGTATATTATTAAGTTTAAAGTTTCTATAGAAATTAAATTTTGACAAAATATTCTATAGAAATAAAATTTTGACAAAATTTTCTATAGAAATAAAATTTTGAAAACTTTTCTATAGAAATAAAATTTTGTCAAAATTTTCTATAGAAATAAAATTTTGGAGAAATTTACTATAGAAATAAAATTTTGACAAAATTTTCTATAGAAATAACATATTGACAATATTTTCCATAAAAATTAAATTTTGGTAGATTTTTTTTGGCTCGAGTGGCAACCATGATTATGAACCGATATGGACCAATTTTTGTGTGATTGGGGATCGGCTATATATAACTATAGACCGATATGGACCAATTTTGGCATGGTTATTAGCGGCCTTATACTAACACCACGTTGCAAATTTCAACCGGATCGGATGAATTTTGCTCCTCCAAGAGGCTCCGGAGATCAAATCTGGGGAACGGTTTATATGGGGGCTATATATAATTATGGACCGATATGGAGCAATTCTTGCATGGTTGTTAGAGACCATATACTAACACCACGTACCAAATTTCAACCGGATCGGATGAATTTTGCTCCTCTAAGAGGCTCCGGAGGTAAAATGTGGGGATCGGCTTATATGGGGGCTATATATATGTATGGGTCGATGTGTACCAATTTTTCCATGGTCATTAGAGAACATATACCAACACCATGTACCGAATTTCAGCCGGATCGGATGAAATTTGGTTCCCTTAGAGGCTCCGCAAGCCAAATCGGGGATCGGTTTATATGGGGGCTATATATAATTATGGACCGATGTGGACCAATTTTTGCATGGTTATTAGAGACCATTAACTACCACCATTTACCAAATGTCAGGCGGATGCAGTTTGCTTCTCTTAGAGCAATCGCAAGCCAAATTTGGGGGTCCGTTTATATGGGGGCTATACGTAAAAGTGGACCGATATGGACCAATTTTTGCATGGTTGTTAGATACGATATACTAACACCATGTACCAAATTTCAGCCTGATCGGATGAAATTTGCTTCTTGTAGAGCAATCGCAAACCAAATTTGGGGGTCCGTTTATATGGGGGCTATACGTAAAAGTGGACCGATATGACCCATTTGCAATACCATCTGACCTACATCAATAACAACTACTTGTGCCAAGTTTCAAGTCGATAGCTTGTTTCGTTCTGAAGTTAGCGTGATTTCAACAGACGGACGGACGGACGGGCATGCTTAGATCGACTCAGAATTTCGCCACGACCCAGAATATATATACTTTATGGGGTCTTAGAGCAATATTTCGATGTGTTACAAATGGAATGACAAAGTTAATATATATATATATATATAAAAATATGTGATGTTTGCTTGCACGACATTCTAAATACAAATAAACGATGAATTAGTTTACAAGTAAATAAAAACAAATAAATAAAGTTAATTTTATGTTTTCTTTTCTCAAGTGGCGTCCTTTTTTCGACGACGAAAAAAAGTTTTTTCATAAAGATCAAAACATTTTAGGTTGTGACCATGTTCTTTTAACTGGAAGAAAAATATTTTGACGAATACCATAACATTCTAGATCGTGGCCATTGTATTTTGATTCAAACAAAATTCTTTTTATCAATATAATAACATTTTAGATGAGGACAATTTAATTTTTCTGAGAACCATGTTCAATGAGCCAACATGGTTGCAAGTGAAAATGTTACATGGTCGCAGGTGAAAATGTTACATGCTCTTCGAATATGATTGTGACAATCATGTTTCTTCTCTGCATGTTCGTTCGATATACAGGTACAGGCCATTAATTCACGCTAATCAGTCCTCTTATTTGAATAATTTGAATTCGGACTCGGCTATCAAAAGGAGGTCCCTAGTCATTGAGCTTAACATGGAATCGGGCAGCACTCAGTGATAAGAGAGAAGTTCACCAATGTGGTATCACAATGGACTGAATAGTCTAAGTGAGCCTGATACATCGGGCTGCCACCTAACCTAAATATCAGGAGTCTCCTGAATTTTTCTTAAGTCACACGAATTGCCATGAATCTAACGTGCACTGAAAAAGCATGTCTTTATACTAATGATTTGGTATTGATTCCGAGTCAAAGAAGCAGAGAAATAAAGTAAGGACATATTTAAGGCACAATTCTCTTTTAAATTTAATTTTCAGCTTTGTTCTTCATGTTCTATCAAAGTCCTTTAAAATCATGTTAACGACAACTTTACTTTCCAAATTCGAACTCGACTACAAGTAGAAATTATGCTTTGTTTCAAGTAAAAAGCTCTTTAAAATAAAGTGTTGATTAAAATCCCATTCTAAAAGCTTTTTTGCTTTGTAGCTAAGATGCAAAATGACAAAAAAAAAATAAAGAAAATTTAATTAATTTTGAAGATTTTTTCAGAATTATTAAAGCCAAGTTGATCTTAGTCAAACAATTTTTTTGTTCATTTTAGAATGCCTAATTTTAAGTCTAATCACTTAACTATAAGGACAAAACGACTTCATTGAAAATTTTATCGACTTTTGGACAAGGAAATAAACTTTGTATTGTTTCCAGTACAGCTTTTCATTTCACATATGCATCATGAGTGTAAGTTCGTGCACGAGTAAACATTTTCCGTCGTGAATGTGCGTGAACATGATACGAAATTTCACTCACTACTGTTGATAAAACTTATGTTTGGTCTAAATGACTACAGTCATACTCAGAAATTCAAAATGATCGGTGATTTATGAGATAAGAAAACCATACTCAATACTATCGTCATATACATCATTAGAGGACAAATGATCTAAAAATGTGACAAAGAGTTGTTGTTAATAGTAACCCTCAATTATGGTGGTATATTTAGTCGATTTCATCCTCCTGGTTGGAACGTGAATCCATGGAAAACGTTTCCACTCCAAATGCAAACCCTACTTTAAACTTTAGGCTATTTATGAGCTATTTTACTGTGGGCATTGCCTGCTCGAACCTCATCAACATAAACATTGGTGTCAGCACTGGCACCATTGGTAGCGATGGCATCATCAGCAGAACCATCATAGCTATGGTTTTTGTCCATTTAGTTTACAAACCTACAAACCAGCCACCATTACGAATATGTCAACTGTGGCAATTTATAAACGTTAATATATGCATAATGACACAACAAACATACAAACGCTTTCAGCAATGGCAACACCAACAAATACAACTTTGACAGTGATATCAACGATATCTCTACATGCAAAAACAGAAGCAAAACGGATCGTTAAATTTTGTTTTTGTTTTTTTTTTTTTGTCTTCTACTTCTTTTAGATTCAATGTAGGCGAATAACAATTTGTTGTCATAACCCCTTATATGATATGGTGTCGTTTTGTATTAAATGTTACCTCAAATGAATAAAACAACGCGAGCGACAATGATACCCCTTGCTTGGCATTCTATCCCAAAGGCCATATCACAATTTGCGACAGCAGTTTGATATGTAATGAGACTGATTCAGCATTAAAAATTGGACTTAAAATGTGGTTTGTAGCAGTGGCATGGTTTTGCTAAAATTTCTATAATGGAATTCAAAGTATATTGAATTCCATGGCGGTGTTGAATTTAAAAAAAAAAAATCTCTGTGAAAAAAATTTAACATGGCGGTTAGAAAATGAACCCTTGTCACCCTAGGATTTTATTTAATTACGACAACTTTCATCATCTACACTGAAAAATATTGTCGTGACACCACATATTTCATATCCTTATATTACGAATTCGAATTTTGCTTAGCATAAAAGACGCATAAGTTTAGTAAAAAGTTTTTCAGTGTCCAAAAGTCGATAAACTTTGAAATGTCATTTGGTCCTTGTAGTTAGGTTATTCGATTTAAAAATGGGTATCTTGACATGATACAAAATTTTGTTTGACTAAGGTATGGATTCAGATAATGTATGGGTAGAAATTGTTACTTTTTCAAAAAGACACATAAAAATGTAATATAATTTGAAGAGCCTAAGAGTAACGTAACTTTAAGATTTTGTTTTTTTTTATGAAAAAAATCGTTTCGAAAACAAACGAAACGATTGACGTACACAGAAAACATATACCAATCTAAATTCTTAATTATTAATATTGTTATTTATTCTAAAAAATTTCAATAAATTAATAATTGCTTTTACAATTTAAAAAAAAAATGAATTAAAATTCTAATAAAATGCTTTATTTCTAAAATTGCTTTTAAT
Organism: Haematobia irritans; assembly: GCF_050003625.1. Taxonomy (NCBI): domain Eukaryota; kingdom Metazoa; phylum Arthropoda; class Insecta; order Diptera; family Muscidae; genus Haematobia; species Haematobia irritans. The sequence continues at coordinate 89,198,037 of NC_134397.1, read as the reverse complement.
AATCACCGAATTATTTTTACAAAATTTGTATGTTAAAACAAAATCGTATACGAAACTGAATTTTATTATAATTAGCATGGATGAAAAAAAAGAACGAAAACAACGCACCACAACAACGTGATGATATGGTGGTGGTTTTATACGGTTGACAATTCATTCTCTCTCACCGGCTCTCATGCTCACTCCCATTCTCAAAAAACTATTTAGTTTCCAACTCAGTTTTGTGGTGTAACATATTGTAGGAATTTAACGGAAACATACATTGGGGTGGATATGTGAACAAGTTCTCATCTACAATATTTAGAAGATATACATTTAAGAAGATATGACAATCGTAATGAAAATTAATTGAATTCAATGAATTTAACCACCCTAATACATCGTTTGTTTGTATATGTTATTTTCGGAATTTTCCGTTAAACGTGCATTCGTTCATAGATAACTAAGTAAGCAGTCTGACAGTTCCCAAAATGGGGAATAAGCAACGAAAATAGGGGGAATTACAAATTCTCCTTGAGATTCGTTTTTACATTTTTCCTACTATATATCCACAATTTGAACATTTTTGATACACCAGATGATTTATAATCAAATTAAATATTCAAAAGTTTATAGTTGAACAAAAAATTACGACTAAAACCGCTAAACTACAAAATATAATTTTGAGCAAATTTTCTCTTTACGAAGAAAATTGATTTGGGCTTCTTCAACATTTTCTGGTCGGAGAGCGATGGGTCATCTATTACTTAGTTATCTATGCATTCGTTTGACAATAAAAATGTTAGTATTGCATCAGACGGTCAAAACAAAGTTAAAGCTCATCAAAGCCAGATATGTATTTAATAGTGAAAAATTTAAAGAAATTTGGTTAATACTATTTCTTGTTTATAAAACTGAATATAAGGATATGTTTATCAACTGTTTTTTTGTGTCAGGTAAGTTTTTTCGGAAATATCCGAATTCATTTATTCATTTAAAAGAACATGATCTTTACACGCAAAAAAATAATTCTTTCCTCCCAAACGAAATTTTAGACAAACAAAGTTCGTTTTTCATTTGCTTTTCGCTGTAAGGAAGTGTATTTGGAAGAAAAGTATATACTTTTTGTGATAAACGTTTATTCTTTTCCAGGATGTAAAAACAATTTCATAAAGACAAACTCAAAAAAAAAAAAAAACATTGTTTTCTTGCTACTTGCATTTTCCCTCACATCTTTCTCATATCCACAAGGTTTTTTAGTACTTAACACCTTTTCCTGTAATACCAACAATGTAGAAGAAATTATATGATTTTATAAATTTTTAATTTTTTTTACCTTTCGCCTGGACGGAGAATCGAACCGCGGACCATGCACTTTGTAAGCCAACACACTAACCACTGAGCTATGTACCTGTTATGGTCGTCAATAGATAAATATCCATATAAGTTATATTTATATAGCATAGCTTGCGGCGCCCTCGAACCGAATAAACAAAGTCTATTTAACAGAAACAAACATTTAGTTTGGCACCGTGGAGCAGTGGTTGCTACGTCCGACTTGCATGCCAAGAGTCCCTGCTTCGACCAAAGTTTTTTTTTGTTTTTTTTTACATATATTCCAGATATGTTCGGAAGATTACGAAAAAATGCTCAACATTACATTGTAGTATATTAAATTTTGAACTGTAAAATGTGTCTTATTAAAGACCTAAAGTCAGAAAAGAACAGTGTTTGATATAAACGAAATGGACTGTGTTGTTGTTTCAAAAATAACTTTTTTTATTGAAAAAATAAAAATTTTGTAACAAACGAATTTTTTTGGTGATAAAAGTTTAAAATTTTCGAAGCAATTCAAAAAACTCTAACAAAAGAAAACCGTTTTCGGTACACGTTTTCCAAATGTTTTTTTTTCTTTGCGTGTACCTATTGCAGTTGCTTATAGAGAGTGTTAGCAATAATTATATGGAAAAATACTTTCAAAAATCATTTAGCAAACCATAACAGCTACGTAGCCCAGTGGATAGTGTGTTGGCTTACAAACTGTATGGTACTCGGTTCGATTCTCCGTCCAGGCGAAACATTTATAAAATTGAATAATTTCTTCAACATTATTTATATTACAGAAACAAAAAGGTGCCAAGAACTAAAAAATTTCGTGGAAGTGAAAATAATGTGAGACAATGAGCACAATCTTCTTTGGGGAAAATTCTTCCAAGCATATAATATTTTTGGGCTCAAAATGATTCCAGACATATAATATGTTCACATAATACAAACATAATAATGTTTCGGCAGTATCCAATAATATGTTATATGTGCTTTCTGCAAAATATGTTTGGAACATATGTTGGAGAAGCTATTTTTTGAGGGTGTGGTAAAAGACCTAAGTGCAATTTTCAACAACTTTAGCACAGAGTTTATGTTGATGAAATCACTTCGAGAAAATAATTTGATTGGCATATTCTTCAAGAAACAAATAATGAAAATATCTGTGGAATTATAATGCCCATTTCAACTGCAAAATTTGTTTTGAGCAAATTGATCGTTTAGATCTCGTACTTAATGGAATGGAAACTCTTAAAAATAATCGAAAATTTACAAACTTCGTTCAAGGCGACCTATGGAAACCGAAAAGGTGTCTATATGCAGGGAAAATTTTAGTCCCATATTTTCTGTACGCCGACGATTTTGGAATCAATAATCCCCTAGGATCCAAAGCGAGCAACAACAATATGTGCAACTTTTACTACAGCTTTCCCTGCGTACCACAAAAATCATCAAAGTTAAAAGAAATATTCCTAGCATGCTCTTTAAAATCTATGGATCTGAAAGAAAGACCAAGTTTTTGCTTAAAATCGTTAGTTAATGAGCTAAAAACATTAGAATTACAAAGTATTGTTATAACAACAAAGCGTGGCGGGGAGCGAGTTCACTTTATAAAGGGCCTGATTTTAGGAGACAACTTAGGTTTAATTGCATTCAGGGCTTTTCAAAATCTACCACAGCTAATTATTTTTGTAGGTTTTGCCTAATGAAAAAATTATTTTTTGTATCATTAATATATTTGTTGATTAGAACACATTGTATTTATCGAAAATAAAAAAATATTTCGAATTATGTTATGTACTTTCAAAAATTAACATGCACTTTATTTCATCCGTCTTATTTATAATACATAGAAACATGTGTGCGAGGTGGTAAATTTTACCATCACGTGGACAGTTAAAGGTTAACTGTGCCCACAATCGCTGTAGAGGTAATTCTTTTTTGAAAAATGTCAAGAAAAAATCAAACTTTCAAGAAAAATTTCATTTATTAATATTTAATAAGAATAAAAAAACAAAAAAAAATAATTTTAAAAATGGAGGGTCTCAGCAGGATTCGATCCCGGACTTCCCGGATCAAGCCTTGCCGTCTTCTAATTTCCTCCTCTAGAGCCACCAAAATGTAAAAATTACTACAAATTGTGTTGAGTGAAAATGTCCTACATTGTGGCCCTACGTCCCTACAAGACGCTAAATATTAGAAAACCCCTACATATAGGGAATTTCCCCTACTTCTAGCAACACTGGCTGTGTTGATATTGCACCTACGGAGTTAGTATGCCACTAATATTGAGCCCATTATTAAAAAAGAGAAAATCGTTAAATTAGTGTGGGTAATAAATACAAATTTGTAAAAATCTTCTTATGTAAGAGCTACAAGTACGTATAAGAACGATCGGCTAGTACATCAAAATTTGAAATTTGAGTAACATTGGTTAATAAATAAGAGTACTATGGCCAAATTTGGGAAAATCGAGCGATGCATATATATGGAAGCTATATCTAAATCTGAACCAATTTGCATAATATTTTGCTGGTTTGATTAATACCATAAAAGGTTACCTTGTGCAAGATTTGAGTAAGATCAGTTAAGAAATGAGGCCTGTATGGTCAAACATAAGGTTATTAGGGGCGAATTTTTCAAAATCGGGTGATACATATATGGGAGCTATATCTACATCTGAACCGATTTCGATGAAATTTTGTACATATAGTTAGTACTATAGATGACTGGATCTAGCCAACTTTTAGTAAGATCGGTTAATAAATAAGGGTTCTATGGCCAAATTTGGGAGCCACCGTGGTGCAATGGTTAGCATGCCCGCCTTGCATACATAAGGTCGTGGGTTCGATTCCTGCTTCGACCGAACATCAAAAAGTTTTTCAGCGGTGGATTACCCACCTCAGTAATGCTGGTGACATTTCTGAAGGTTTCAAAGCTTCTCTAAGTGGTTTCAGTACAATGTGGAAAGCCGTTCGGACTCGGCTACAAAAAGGAGGTCCCTTGTCATTGAGCTTAACATGGAATCGGGCAGCACTCATTGATAAGAGAGAAGTTCACCACTGTGGTATCACAATGGACTGAATAGTCTAAGTGAGCCTGATACATCGGGCTGCCACCTAACCTAACCATGGCCAAATTTGGGAAAATCGGGCTATACATATATATGGGAGCTATATCTACATCTGAACCGATTTCGATGATTTTTGGCACATATAGTTAGTGCTATAGAAGACTACATTTAGCCAAATTTGAGTAAGATCGGTTGATAAATAAGGGTTTTATGGCCAAATTTAGAAAAATCGGGCGGTACATATATATGGGAGCTATAGCTAAATCTGAACCGATTTCGATGATTTTTGGCACATATAGTTAGTGCTATAGAAGACTACATTTGGCCAAATTTTAGTAAGATCAGTTGATAAATAAGGGTTTTATGGTCAAATTAAAAAAATCGGGCGATACATATATATGGGAGCTATATCGAAATCTGAACCGATTAGGATGAAATTTTGCAGACTTGAAGGGCGATGGAAAAGATTACCTTTTGCTAAATTTGGTGACGATCCGCAAAAAAAGCGCAACGTGACCCCATTTGTCGAAATCGGGCGATACATATATATGGGAGCTATATCATAATTTGATCCGATTTCTTCCAAATTCAATAGAGTTTGTCCTTGTGCCCAAAAAACTCCCTGTACCAAATTTCATCAAAATCGGTTAATAATTGCGACCGGAATCCTGTGAACAACAAATACATGGACAGACGGACGGACGGACACCAAGCGCTAGATCGACTCAGGAGGTGATTCTGAGTCAATCGGTATATATTTTATGGGGTCTAAAATCAATATTTCTGGGAGGCACATTGTTTGGCCGATCAAAGTTATTATACCCTGACCACTACGTGGTTTAGGGTATAATGAATCACTTTTGGTCTACACAGGTAAGTTATTATTTTTAAATCCCAGGTAATACTACAAGTAGTAAGCTTTAGATTACCGGTATTACTGGAAGAATCACTAGTGCTTACCCAGTTTTTGCTGGGTATCGTTCCTTGCCTTAAAGATCCATGTTATTTCATTTAGAATGTTTGAAAGACTTTTGGTGAGCTTTTTACGAATGGTTAATTATGCGAACGTTCGATTCGACATATTCGGTTTTGATACCAACTATAATAAAATTTCAGTTTTTCATCTGAAACATCTTACTGATTGCATACAACCATGACAACAAAAATGGAGTTAGCAAATTCAGACAATAAAAACGGTAGGAGTAACACCTGAGGAGTATCTATAGATTACCAATTTTGTCCAAAACATGACATCCATCTTAACACTCTGATTTTATATCGGATTGAATGAAATGTGGAGCCCCAGTATGCTGAAGAAGTCAAACTTGATGCCAACAGATCCAGGTTCAACCACCGAAAAAGTTTTTCACTTTTAGAAGCTCTTTTTTCGCTGGGTATGGATTAATTTCGTAGCTATAGGACAGATTCTGACATGAAATATGTTACCGAATTTTAACCCCATCGGCTGATTGGACCCAGTAAGTTCAAGCAGTCAAATCTGGGGACTGGTTTATATGGGTACTGGCTAAATGTGGCCCAAGATGGCCCGTTTGCAATACCATTTAACTTACATCGTTCTTATTGATGTAGATTAAATTGTATTGCAAACGGATCATCTCGGAGTAAAATTTCATCTTGTTTCATTCGGAATATAGTTTAACACAAAATCTTTCGTAGATAATTTAATTTATAGTAAATGGTGAACACAATCGATTTCAATGGCCAGTAATCGATATTTTAAATATAGAAAAATACCAGAATTCCAATTAAAAAATATAGCTAATATTGGCATCACTGTGTCTAATATACAAGGGTTTTATACATCCGACAATGTTGTATGCTGTATAATTTGGAGAAATACTGCTAACATACTCGTACATGCCAGAATATTAAAAGTCTTATAAAGAAAAGCTCTTAGAACTATATTCAACCTGGCTTTTCTATACTGAACCCAGGAATTACAGGAAAAAATAAAACATTTTTTTTTTTTTTTGGTTGAGTGAATTACCCGAATTTATTCTGATAATTGGTTGATAGTTTTGCTATAAGTATAGGATGCTGATGATGAATGTCGTAATTCCGAAACAGCTGTACATCCAACCGTCTTGCATTGAGCAATAAATGTAGATATTCTAAGATACTATTTAAATTACTTGGGGTACAATTTTAAATAGTGTTATTGATAGACCAGTTCAAACCAATAGCTAATATACAATCCTTTCCTTTCTTTTGTGACTATTTTGTAACTATTAATATAACAAATTCGTCCCGTGCTGTCATTCAGGGTTTCTTGTTTGTTTTTATATGAGAAAGTATTCCAGATTTGAAGATAGATTGAAGACAAAATTAGCAAAGAACCTCAAAATACTTCTCGCGTGATGCATTACATAATAAAAAGAGGTTTCAGATAGCCCATACCCTTTAGAATTTTTTTTTTTACATGAACTCACTACTACACCTCCATGAAAGAGCAACAAGGGATTGAAACCTTTGCACCTCTATGATTTCAACAACAACAAAAAATACGAAAACATATTCCAATATCCCTTTTTTTTCAAAATATGCACATACATCAAATTTCACACTTTGTTAACTTTAACACAGAGTTTGTTTTCTTTTTTGTTCGCTTACTTGCGGAAACGAAAAGTGAAAACTCAAACAATGCCAATGAAGGAAGGAAACTTACGCGAACTTAACAAACAAACACATACACACGCACGCATTCCCGCCCAACTCCTTTTCTAGAGGAAGCGACAGAACAACAACATAAAAAAACAGTGAATAAGTAAAATAAATGCGACATTCAAAGTTAGTCAAGCATTTTGCGATTTGATTTTGCGAAATGGCTTAGAAAAATACAAGACATCAGTCAGCGGCAGAAGACCCCCAAAACCAGTGCCCCTGTCTCCCTCAGTACTCTCACTGGTTCCCAGTTTGAAAGTCATTCGCTATTCACCATTTTATGTATGAGGACATTGTCGTTATTGTAATTGTTGTTGCTGCTGCTTCTACTGGTGGTGTAGATGTTATTTGTGTTGTTGTTCTTGTTACAATGGGCAACAGCCCATTGTTGTTTCTTGGATAGAGGCCCCTCTAATGGCGACTGGTGGCTGAGTGGTTGTTTATAAGCGCGAATTGCTTGCTGTGAGCACCAGCAGCAGTAGTAGTACAAAGGCTTTATTTGCAACATTATTTTTCGTGTCAGATTTGTGTGGGTGTATTCATTGTTCGATAGGTGTGTGTGTGCGTGTGTTTTTTTACACACAACCTGTGTACCATGCAAATCGTGCGTATAATCCCTTTCAAGGAGTTTATACAAGAGAACCTTTTTCTACCATTTCCCGCGCTTTTCCACCCCTCCATTTGCGTACTTAAAAAGGGCTTACATGTCCTAACAACTTTGGCAACAAGATTTAGCTTTTTGTCATCATTTTTGATTCATTATGTCAATAAGGTCTAATTAACAGACCTTGCCACATTCACGTACAAGGAATGCTAATACACACATCCGAAATAGCTATACAAAAAAAATACATTACTCTTCAAGTTTTTAACTAAGGCAAACAATTTACGAATATACTACTGAAATAAGCATAGGCTATGGGTTGGTTGATTAGGCTAGGGTGGAAGCATATTGAAGCATAGTGATGGTGGTATAATAACTCTGTCATTTCATTTGTGACACATCGACAAATCGATTTTCGACTATGTACATATATTCTTGATCAGGAAGAAATTCTTAGATGATCCAACGATATCCCTCTGGCTGTCTGTTTTAATTACGCTACAGCCATCAATAATGAAGGTAACGTGCTGAAATTTAGCACAAATTTGTTTTTTGTTTGCAGACTGGTGAAGTCTGAAAATAGGCTATATCGGTCTATGTTTTTATATAGCCCTCATATAGACCGATCTCTCGATTTAACTTCTTGAGAGCAGGGAATTTCCGTCCGATTTGCTTGAAATTTGAAACCTAGGGATATTTTGGGTTTGTAAAGTGCTTTGCCAAATTTTGTATATATTTATATATATATATATATATATATATATATATATATATATATATATATATATATATATATATATATATATATATATATATATATATATATATATATATATATATATATATATATATATATATATATATATATATATATATATATATATATATATATATATATATATATATATATATATATATATATATATATATAACAAAACATTTCATATGTTGAAAGCAAAAATTGGATTTAAAAATTGTTAAAATGTCTTTAGCGCTGTACGAAGTTCGAGAGAGGTAAAATTTTAGTAAAATTTACTCATTTGAGAGACATATAAACTCAATTTAAGCAAACTTCTGCCATTTTAGGAAAATATGAACTATTTTATTATACCCTGCGCCACACTGTGGAACAGGGTATTATAAGTTAGTGCATGTGTTTGTAACACCCAGAAGGAGACGAGATAGACACATGGTGTCTTTGGCAATAATGCTCAGGGTGGGTCCCTGAGTCGATATAACCATGTCCGTCTGTCCGTCCGTCCGTCTGTCTGTGAACACATTTTTGTGATCAAAGTCTAGGTCGCAATTTAAGTCCAATCGCCTTCAAATTTAGCACATGTTCCTGTTTTCTTAACTTAATACTCACCTTTAGACTCAAAAAGTCAAATTTGGGGATCCGTTTATAATATACCCAAATCCCATATATATAATTATGAACCGGTATGGACCACTGGATCGGATGAAATTTGCACCTCCGGAAATCAAATCTGGGGATCGGTTTATATGGGCACTATATAAAGGGTGATTCTTTTGAGGTTAGGATTTTCATGCATTAGTATTTGACAGATCACGTGGGATTTCAGACATGGTGTCAAAGAGAAAGATGCTCAGTATGCTTTGACATTTCATCATGAATAGACTTACTAACGAGCCACAACGTCGAATTTTCAGTGAATGGGCCCTAGAAAAGTTGGCAGAAAATCCGCTTTTTTATCGACAAATTTTGTTCAGCGATGAGGCTCATTTCTGGTTGAATGGCTACGTAAATAAGCAAAATTGCCGCATTTGGAGTGAAGAGCAACCAGAAGCCGTTCAAGAACTGCCCATGCATCCCGAAAAATGCACTGTTTGGTGTGGTTTGTACGCTGGTGGAATCATTGGACCGTATTTTTTCAAAGATGCTGTTGGACGCAACGTTACGGTGAATGGCGATCGCTATCGTTCGATGCTAACAAACTTTTTGTTGCCAAAAATGGAAGAACTGAACTTGGTTGACATGTGGTTTCAACAAGATGGCGCTACATGCCACACAGCTCGCGATTCTATGGCCATTTTGAGGGAAAACTTCGGAGAACAATTCATCTCAAGAAATGGACCGGTAAGTTGGCCACCAAGATCATGCGATTTGACGCCTTTAGACTATTTTTTGTGGGGCTACGTCAAGTCTAAAGTCTACAGAAATAAGCCAGCAACTATTCCAGCTTTGGAAGACAACATTTCCGAAGAAATTCGGGCTATTCCGGCCGAAATGCTCGAAAAAGTTGCCCAAAATTGGACTTTCCGAATGGACCACCTAAGACGCAGCCGCGGTCAACATTTAAATGAAATTATCTTCAAAAAGTAAATGTCATGGACCAATCTAACGTTTCAAATAAAGAACCGATGAGATTTTGCAAATTTTATGCGTTTTTTTTTTAAAAAAAAGTTATCAAGCTCTTAACAAATCACCCTTTATAATTATAAGCTGATATGGACAATGGATATGGATTTCAACCGGGTCGGACGAAATGTGCTCGTCCTATAGGATCGCAAACGAAATATGGGTATCGTTTTATATGGGGAGCTATATATAATTATGAAACAATATTTGCTAACTAACACTAAGTAAAAAATTTCAACCAGATCTGAAGAAATTTTCTCTTCCAAGGTCCTCCACGAGCCAAACATGGGGGTCAGTTTACATGGCTAAAAGTGGTCCGATAATGTCCATTTTCAATACCGTCAAAAAGACGGACGGACGGACATAGCTAGATCGACTCAGAATTTCTCTACAACCCTGAATATATACTTTATAGGATCTGAGACCAATATTTCGATGTGTTACAAATGGAATGGAAGTTACCACCATAGGATGGTAACTTTCATCCTATGGTGGTTCCATATTTCAAGAAAATCTGACGAAGATTGCGGCTTCCATGCTGCCATGGTACATACACCCAGAAAGAAGGGTCTCTAACTGAACTTTATTTTAGTTCGTGAAGATTACTTGATTTTAGTTAAATTTGCACAATATGAGTAAATGTTCATTATTTGAATACTTTTTTGCTAACTTTAATGACGTGAACTAAAAATAAGAAAACAAGTTGTATACAATTATAGTGAACAATTTTATTAAAAAACAAGTAAGGAAAGTCTAAAGTCGGGCGGGGCCGACTATATTATACCCTGCAGCACTTTGTAGATCTACATTTTCGATACCATATCACATCCGCCAAATGTGTTGGGTGCTATATATAAAGGTTTGTCCCAAATACAAACATTTAAATATCACTCGATTTGGACAGAATTTGATAGACTTCTACAAAATCTATAGACTCAACATTTAAGTTGGCAGTGGCGATTTTACAAGGCAAATTTTAGTATTTTGACCATTTTTGTCGAAATCAGAAAAACATATATATGGGAGCTATATCTAAATCTGAACCGATTTCAATCAAATTTGGCACACATGACTATATTACTAATTGTACTCCAATTTTACTCAACCAAATTGGGCCAAAACTCTGGCTTCTGGGGCCATATAAGTGCATATCGGGCGAAAGATATATATGGGAGCTATATATAAATCTGAATCGATTTCAACCAAATACACATAGCACACATAGCTACAATGCTAAATCTACTCCCTGTGCAAAATTTCAACCAAATTGGGCCAAAACTCTGGCTTTTAGGACCATATTAGTCCATATCGGGCGAAAGATATATATGGGAGCTATATCTAAATCTGAACCGATTTCAATCAAATTTTGCACACTTGACTATACTACTAAGTGTTATGTTTGTGCAAAATTTCAAGCAAATCGGTATAAAACTCTGGCTGCTGGATCCATATTAGTGCATATCGGGCGAAAGATATATATGGGAGCTATATCTAAATCTGAACCGATTTCTTCCAAAATCAATAGGGTTATATTCTGACCGAAAACAGGAACATGTGCTAAATTTGAAGGCGATTGGACTTAAATTGCGACCTAGACTTTGATCACAAAAATGTGTTCACAGACAGACGGACGGACGGACAGACGGACATGGTTATATCGACTCAGGGACCCACCCTGAGCATTATTGCCAAAGACACCATGTGTCTATCTCGTCTCCTTCTGGGTGTTACAAACACATGCACTAACTTATAATACCCTGTTCCACAGTGTGGCGCAGGGTATAATAAAATAGTTCATATTTTCCTAAAATGGCAGAAGTTTGCTTAAATTGAGTTTATATGTCTCTCAAATGAGTAAATTTTACTAAAATTCAGATTTAGATATAGCTCCCATATATATCTTTCGCCCGATATGCACTAATATGGATCCAGCAGCCAGAGTTTTATACCGATTTGCTTGAAATTTTGCACAAACATAACACTTAGTAGTATAGTCAAGTGTGCAAAATTTGATTGAAATCGGTTCAGATTTAGATATAGCTCCCATATATATCTTTCGCCCGATATGGACTAATATGGTCCTAAAAGCCAGAGTTTTGGCCCAATTTGGTTGAAATTTTGCACAGGGAGTAGATTTAGCATTGTAGCTATGTGTGCTATGTGTATTTGGTTGAAATCGATTCAGATTTATATATAGCTTCCATATATATCTTTCGCCCGATATGCACTTATATGGCCCCAGAAGCCAGAGTTTTGGCCCAATTTGGTTGAGTAAAATTGGAGTACAATTAGTAATATAGTCATGTGTGCCAAATTTGATTGAAATCGGTTCAGATTTAGATATAGCTCCCATATATATGTTTTTCTGATTTCGACAAAAATGGTCAAAATACTAAAATTTGCCTTGTAAAATCGCCACTGCCAACTTAAATGTTGAGTCTATAGATTTTGTAGAAGTCTATCAAATTCTGTCCAAATCGAGTGATATTTAAATGTTTGTATTTGGGACAAACCTTTATATATAGCACCCAACACATTTGGCGGATGTGATATGGTATCGAAAATGTAGATCTACAAAGTGCTGCAGGGTATAATATAGTCGGCCCCGCCCGACTTTAGACTTTCCTTACTTGTTTTTTAATAAAATTGTTCACTATAATTGTATACAACTTGTTTTCTTATTTTTAGTTCACGTCATTAAAGTTAGCAAAAAAGTATTCAAATAATGAACATTTACTCATATTGTGCAAATTTAACTAAAATCAAGTAATCTTCACGAACTAAAATAAAGTTCAGTTAGAGACCCTTCTTTCTGGGTGTATGTACCATGGCAGCATGGAAGCCGCAATCTTCGTCAGATTTTCTTGAAATATGGAACCACCATAGGATGAAAGTTACCATATGGGAAACATATGGGAAACATTTAAATCTGAAGCAATTTTAAGGAAACTTCGCAAAAGTTTATTTATGATTTGTCGCTCGATATATATGTATTAGAAGTTTAGAAAAGTTAGAGTCATTTGTACAACTTTTCGGCTAAGCAGTGGCGATTTTACAAGGAAAATTTTGGTTTTTTGACCATTTTTATCGAAATCAGAAAAACATATATATGGGAGATATATCTAAATCTGAACCGATTTCAACCAAATTTGGCACGCATAGTTACAATACTAATTCTACTCCCTGTGCAAAATTTCAACTAAATCGGAGCAAAAAATTGGCCTCTGTGGTCATGTGAGTATAAATCGGGCGAAAGCTATGTATGGGAGCTATATCTAAATCTGAACCGATTTCAATCAAATTTGGCACGCATAGCTACAATGCTAATTCTACTCTCTGTGCAAAATTTCAATTAAATCGGAGTAAGAGATTGGCCACTGTGGTCATATGAGTGTAAATCGGGCGAACCATATATATGGGAGCTATATCTAAATCTGAACCGATTTCAATAAAATTTGGCACGCATAGTTATAATGCTAATTCTACTCCCTAATTGTACTCCTAGCGCAAATTTTCAACCAAATTGGGGTAAAACTCTGTCTTCTGGGACCGTATTAGTCCATATCGGGCGAAAGATATATATGGAAGCTATATCTAAATCTGAACCGATTTCAATAAAATTTGGCACACTTGAGTACTATAGTTCTAATTGTTCTTCTTGTGCTAAATTTTAAGCAAATTAGGGTAAAACTCTGGCTTCTGGGGCTATATAAGTCTATATCGGGCGAAATATATATATGGAAGCTATATCTAAATCTGAACCGATTTCTTCCAAAATCAATGGGGATATATTCTGAGCAAAAAAAACACACACTTGTGTCAAATTTGAAGTCGATTGGACTAAAACTGTGACCTAGACTTTGATTACTATGTCGACTCAGGAGCCCACCCTGAGCATTTTTGCCGAAGACACCATGTGTCTATCTCGTCTCCTTCTGGGTGTTGCAAACATATGCACTAACTTATAATACCCTGTTCCACAGTGTGGCGCAGGGTATAATGAGTTATGTCAAATACTCCTTCTAGAAATTAAACAAACACAATGGCGGCTTCCTTGCCCTCAAGACATCAAATCGGGAGATCGGTCTATATGGCGGCTTTATCGACACATGGGATGATATAGCCCATCTCTTGGCTGCCTGCAGACAAAAGACGAGTGTGTGCTAAATTTCAGCACGATACTTGCATTATTCATGGTTGTAGCGGGATTACAACAGCCACACAGGCGGACATCGTTGATCGTCTTCAAATTCCGCCCTGATCAAGAAAGATTACGAAAAATTTAAGCATCGGTACCAGTTCTGTGATGGGTCAGTCAGTGGTAATTTGCATCAATTTCCCATAGCGAATATCTAGAATCATTCATTTGGACATGAAACTGCCTGCATTGATTCCAGATACTCTTTTAAAAATAGCCTTTTTCTCTACAATTCATGTAGAAACTTTATCAATTTAATCTTAAATAGGTTATTTCTCCGTATATTTTCACAACCATCCCAATTTTTTGATTAGGAAAAAGATATTTTTAGATATTGCCCCTCATTACGGCATTAGCCCAATTATGCGACATACTCTAATACCAGTCGCTCTAGCCAGATACGTGTGCACCATTTGCATGCAGTTCTCATCGATTTGGGCAATAAAGAAACAACGACATTGGAAAAAGAAATCGTTCACATGGCCATTCGTCGGTCGTTGTTCGATGTGGCATTGTGTCACACAGTAAATGTTGACTTCTAAACTCCAGTTGTCCGATCACGTAAATTGCATGCGGACATAGTCACACTGCTCCGCTTTTTGTCTACGTATAGGTCAAATCGATTATGGCATTTCGCAAGGGTCGAAAACAATTTTGTGTTTTTTTTTAAGAAGAAGAAGAAATGCTAAATGATCCACACTAACGACCAAACAAAAATAGAAAAACCAATACATATATACTTACACGCATAAGCCTTCAACACACACACATGCAGAAGAGAAACGCATACACCACAGATTGAATTGTCATTACAAAAACAAAGAGGAATACCCGACTGTCAGGCAGAATTATTTGACTAGCTTACTGGATGATGGACCAGCTGCAGATATGTAGACCCTCGAAGGGGAGAGTGAATTGATGAATACAGCAATCGTTTGGTACTTTCCTCCTCCACCGGCCTTGCCCTGTCAACAGGAAACAAAACACACAGTGCGGATGAGGATAAGTGCTCGACGACGACGACAGGCAGCATTATGGATTCATCTGCAAAACGTTTAGAAAAAACAGAAGAATTTCCATTTTAAATGTCGATCTCTCTCCTTTGTGGACGACGTCTTTGCTGCAAATGGTTTTTGTTTTAGGACCAAAGTATTTTTCGATTGCAAACGAATGGAAGTAATGAAGCCCAGACAGTCGATTGGTTCCTGGCTATCACTGCTGCCATGTACTGCATGCATATTAATCTGTGACTATCTTGGTGTTATTGGGTTATCGATTGGTACATTGTACGTTGAGCTATTACATCAGTGTAGTTTTGGTGATTGAGACCACTGCAAGGAGAGTTAAACATTTAGGAGGCTGTCAATATCTTCAGGGTAACCAGTAATTACTTTTGGCAGCATCTAACTAATATAGGATGTTCATATTGAAGTCAACTCGAATGCACAAGAATTTGGATGATTTAAGGTAAATACATTGTCCATGATAAAAGTGTACAAAGAAACAAGGGTTTTGTACTATGATTACTGTCTTTGCCTATATGGATTATATTCGCACCATGTGCTATATATTGAAATACAGTGAAACCTCTCAAACTTGGACCCTCTGAAAACTAGACACCTCTCAAATGTGGACAGTTGTCTGGGGACGTTTGCTACATTAAGACATCTACCAAACCACCATTCAGAGGATTCGCTGTATTTGTTAAAGGCATACTGATCTCTAGACTATGGACTAATTACCTTGTATGTCGAAAGAGAGTATTTCAAACGAAAAAACATTGATTTGGGTTTCTCTATGGCAAATCACTTCATGTTTTGTTGTCGAGTAGCAAACGAACATATTCTCGTACAACAAGTGTCAAGAAAACAGTACAAATAATTTTAACATTTGAATGAATTCTCAGGCCAACAATTTTAAAATACTCATTTTTGATAGTCAATGCATTCTCATTCAAACAATTAATTATTTAATTGAATCAATCAAATAGTTGATTGATTGTTGTCTCGAAATTCATTAAAATTTTAATTGATTCAATTAAAATATTGATTGAATTTTATGACATAAACCCATAATTGTTTTAATTGATTCAATCATACAATTAATAGATTCCGTGGCAAAAGTCAATTAAATTTTTAATTGAAAATTGTGTTGGTTATCAAACAAAATGGGTGATTGACATTATCATTTTCGTGATTGAAGACATTTCAATTAAAACAATTAAGGCCGAATCTTATGTACCCTCCACCATGGATTGCGTAGAAACTTCTACGAAAGACTGTCATCCTCAATCGAATTACTTGGGTTGTGGTATCTTAAATCGTTTTCTAAATTGTGAGTTAGTCCATACGTGGTATATATTAGACAAAAAAGGTATGTGTAGGTAGAGAGCCAGAATTGAAATATGGGGGTCGCTTATATGGGTGCTATATACAATTATGAACTTGATATGGACCAATTTTTGTGTGATTGGGGATCGATTTATCTGAGGGCTATATATAACTATAGACCAATATGGACCTAGTTAGACATGGTTGTTAACGACCATATACTAGCACAATGTACCAAATTTCAACTGACTCGGATGAAATTTGCTCCTCCAAGAGGCTCCAAAACCAAATCTCGGGATCGGTTTATATGGGGGCTATATATGATTATGGACTGATGTGGACCACTTTTGGCATGGTTGTTAAATATCATATACTACCACCACATACCAAATTTCAACCAGATCGGATGAATTTTGCTTCTCCAAAAGGCACCGGAGGTCAAATCTGGGGATCGGTTTATATGGGGCTATATATAATTATGAACTGATATGAACCAATTCCTGCATGGTTGTTGGATACCGTATGCTAACATCACGTACCAAATTTCAACCGAATCGGATGAATTTTGCTCTTCCAAGTTGCTCCGGGGGTCAAATCTGGGGATCGGTTTATATGGGGCCTATATATAATTATGGACCGATTTCAACCAATTTTTGCATGGGTGTTTGATGCCATATATTAACACCACGTACCAAATATCAACTGAATCAGATGAATTTTGGTCTTCCAAGAGGCTCCGGAGGTCAAATCTGGTGATCGGTTTATATGGGGGCTATATATAATTATGGACCGATGTGGACCAATTTTTGCTTGGTTGTTATAGACCATATACTAACACCATGTACCAAATTTCAGCCAGATCGGATAAAATTTGCTTCTCTTAAAGGGTCTGCATGCCAAATTTGGGGGTCCGTTTATATGGGGGATATACGTAAAAGTGGACCGATATGGCCCATTTGCAATACCATCCGACCTACATCAATAACAACTACTTGTGCCAAGTTTCAAGTCGATAGTGTAGCGTTTGTGTTAAATGAAACGCAAATGTTTTGTTGTTTAGTTCTGTCTTTGTTTTTATGCGTGTGAACAATGACGTTGTTGTGGTTTAAGCTGATACATTAGAACTGACTTAAATAGAGTGTGCTTAACCTATGCTACAGGATAATGATGTACATACATTACAATAACAGATCTTATGAGTTAATTACTGTGACGTTACACTAATTAATTACTCTAACGTTACACAGCTTGCTACAACAGCTTGTTTCGTTCGGAAGTTAGCGTGATTTCAACAGACGGATGGACGGATGGACGGACACGCTCAGATCGACTCAGAATTTCACCACGACCCAGAATATACATACTTTATGGGGTCTTAGAGCACTATTTCGATGTGTTACAAACGGAATGACAAAGTTAATATACCCCCATTCTATGGTGGAGG
The DNA here is from genome assembly GCF_050003625.1 of Haematobia irritans. Taxonomy (NCBI): domain Eukaryota; kingdom Metazoa; phylum Arthropoda; class Insecta; order Diptera; family Muscidae; genus Haematobia; species Haematobia irritans. The sequence goes on along the minus strand of NC_134397.1, from coordinate 89,180,021 downwards.
GTATAATATACCCCCATCCTATGGTGGAGGATATAAAAATGATTGAATCCGTGATTGAAATCCAAAATATTTTTTGTGTGCACATAGTGGTCAGCGTATAATAACTTTGATCTGCCAAAAAATGTGCCTACAAGAAATATTGATTTTAGACCCCATAAAATATATACCATATACACGCAGAGAAGGAATATGATCACCTCAAACATGTTTTAAGAGCAAAATGTTATTTTTGTATGGTGACCATGTAACATGTTTGTCACTAAAATGTTATTTTCTCGTCAAATATAACCTGCTTGCTGAAATCAGATACATGATTTCCGAGAAAATAACAAGGTTGCGAAAACCATGTTACATGGTCACCACTCAAAAATAACATTTTGAGGCGATCATATTCCTTCTCTGGGTGTAGAATCACCTCCTGAGTCCTTGGTGTGCGTCCGTCCGCCTGTCCATGTATTTGTTGTTCGCAAGATTCCGGTCGCAATTATTAACCGATTTTGATGAAATTTGGTGGGTGTATGGCTTTTTTTGGCACAAGGACAAACGCTACTGAATTTGGAAAAAAATTTGATCAAATTTAGATATAGCTACCATATATATGTATCGCCCGATTTCGATAAATACAGTCAGATTGCGCTCATTTACCAACCGATTAGCATCAAATTTGCCACAACGTAATCTAATTTTCCACCCCTTAAGTGTGCAAAATTTCATCGAAATCGGTTCAGAGTTAGATATAGCCCCCATATATATGTATCGTCCGATTTTCCCAAATTTGGCCATAAGTCCCTTATTTATCAACCGATCTTGCTCAAATTTGGTCAAATCTAAATTTCTATAGTACTTACTATATGTGCACAAAATCATCGAAATCAGTCCAGATTTAGCTATAGCTCCCATATAGATGTATCGCCCGATTTTTGAAATTTTTGTCTTAATAGCCTTAATTATTAACCGACCTTACTCAAATTTAGAACACTGTGGTACACACCAAACCTGCGAAATATCATCCAAATCGGTTCAGATTTAGATATAGCTCCCATATGCATATATATGCAGCGCCCGATTTTGAAAATTTTGTCCCTAATAACCTTATTTTTACCATAGTGGCCTTATTTTTTAACCGATCATACTCACATATGTTATGATAGCCGTAATAGCCGACGGTAGTTATTCTTACATGTAGCACTTACATAATAATATTCCCCGCTTTTTACGAATTTGGATTTATTACCCATACTAATTGAGCGATTTCCTCTTTTTAATAATGACCTTAATATTAGTGGTATACTAACTCTGTAGGTGCAAAATCGACTATACACGCAAAAAAATAATTCTTTCCTCCCAAACGAAATTTAGACAAACAATGTTCGTTTCTCATTTGCTTTTCGCTGTAAGGAAGCGTATTTGGAAGAAAAGTATATACTTTTTGTGATAAACGTTTATCCTTTTCCAGGATGTAAAAACAATTTCATAAAGACTAACTCAAAAAAAACATTGTTTTCTGTCTAATTGCATTTTCTCTCACATCTTTCTCACATCCACGAGGTTTTTTAGTTCTTAACACCTTTTCCTGTAATACCAACAACGTAGAAGAAATTATACGATTTTATATATTTTTAAATTTTTTTTTTACCTTTCGGCTGGACGGAGAATCGAACCGCGGACCATGCACTTTTTAAGCCAGCACACTAACCACTGAGCTATGTAGCCGTTATTGTCATCAATAGACAATTACCCATATAAGTTATATTTATATAGCATAGCTTGCGGCGCCCACGAACCGAATAAACAAAGTTTATTTAACAGAAACAAACATTTAGTTAGGCACCGTGGAACAGTGGTTGCTACGTCCGACTTGCATGCTAAGGGTCGTGGGTTCGATCCCTGCTTCGACCAAAGTTTTTTTTTTTTTTTTTTACATATATTCCAGATACATATGTTCGAAAGATTCCGAAAAAATGTTCAACATTACATTGTACTATATTAAATTTCGAACTGTAAAATGTGTCTTATTAAAGACCTAAAGTCAGAAAAAAATAGTGTTTGATATAAACGAAATGGACTGTGTTGTTGTTTTAAAAATAACTTTTTTTATGGAAAAAAATAAAAATTTTGTAACAAACGAATTTTTTTGGTGATAAAAGTTTAAAATTTTCGAAGCAATTCAAAAAACTCTAACAAAAGAAAAACATTTTCGGTACACGTTTTCCAAACGTTTTTTTTTCTTTGTGTGTAGCTACAATTATATATAATATTAGACATTTCTTCTCAGATTGTGATAAAACTCCCATAAAAATGTGAGGGATATATTTGTTCTTAAATATGGAAATTTAAATCAATTAGAGGTGTGCACGTGACTCACGAAAATTTTCGTGATTCGTGCGTAAAACGCTTAAGAGTTAAATTCAATTACAATTTTAGTGACACCTGGGATGTAAAGAGTATAATAACACTCTCGATTTTAATAATGCTCATGTTTATAGACACTTCGGTAAGGCAAATTAATCATAAAACTATTCGTGAGTCACGATATTTTTCGTGAGTCACGACGTTTTCGTGCGTGAGTGTGCGTGAGTACAAATGTTCTTTTCGTGACTGTGCGTGTGCGTTAGTCCTACCAAAAAATATCGTGCGTGAGTGTGCGTGAGATTGATTTTTCAGTCGTGAGTGTGCGTGAGCGTGAGAAAACTATTACTCACGTGCACACCTCTACTCTCAATCCTATACCAATGTTACCACACAAATGCTTATGTTACCTAATTCAGTAGGGGTTGTTCAGGGTATGATATAGTCGGCCCGTCCGACATTCTACTTTACTTACTTGTTTTGAATTTAAGAAAATATTGTTTACTTTGAAATATTGATCAGGTACAAAGATCACGAATATTTAGTAGCATAGTCGGAAATCGATATATCAACGTATCAACGTATAACGTCAAACGGAATGGCAAACTTATTATGGGCCCATTCTACACATCGTTTGTAAGAAAGAGACCGATAAAAATACGATAAAAGATTCAATTAGGCAGTAAACTAATTTGTTTTTTGATTTAGTCTTTATTGTTTAACACACATCCCGTAAATGAGTCAAGATTTATCACAAAAAGTGTATACTTTTCTTGAATACAAACTTCTTTACAGTATAAAACATATACGGATGATTGGTTGTCTAATATTTCGATTGCCTGCACCCAAAAAAAGTTTACTTGGATCTAAAGATTTTGACCTTCCCTTAAGGATTTTGGTATTGATTCTGAGCCAAAGATGCGGTTTCTTTAAAATAAAGAAATTTTTTAGCGGCCTTTCTGGCTTTAAATCTAAGACCAATAAAATTAGAATTAGGATACAGATCTCATTTATCAAAATTTCATTCTCTTTTCGCGGTTTATTATTAAAGGTACTCACGTACAAACAAATACCAGTTTAAAAACCCAAATTATAACGGATACTTCAAAATAAAAAATGATTTCTTCATTCCAAAAAAAAATTTAAACCAAAGATGCTAACTCCTCAAAATAAGTCTTAGCCTATATTTGAAACGTTTTTATCTTAAGTCTAAAGTTTCAATATTTCAGTTAATTTAAGGACAAGTTCTTTAAAAATTTTTGAAGCAAATATTATAAACTTTATTTTTATTAAAATTTCATAATTTTAAAGAAATTTGTCCGTAATATTTTGTAAATTTCCCATCCTAATTTTTTAGGTTGCGTAATTTTTAATATCAATTAAGTATTTGTTTCAGTGTGCTTATACTATTTATATTATCCTATATACATTATGGGCAGTGATGCCAACTCCCGGAAGGCAAAAAGCACCAAAACTGTATTATAAATTCTAACATACCACCTCCCTCCACAAAAACTACTAAAGCCAATTAAAATTCAAAGCTCTTTTAAACAAAAAAATAAAAAAACAACAAAAAACTTCCTAAGATGTATTATACAAGATTTCGACATTAAATTTAATTGATTAAATTGGTCGACATCGGTCCATAATTATATATAGCCCCCATATAAACCGATCCCCAGATTTGGCTTGCGGAGCCTCAAAGAAAAGCAAATTTCATCCGATCCGGCTGAAATTTGGTACCTGATGTTGGTATATGGTCTCTAACAACCATGCAAAAATTGGTCCACATCGGTCCATAATTATATATAGCCCCCATATAAACCGATCCCCAGATTTGGTTTGTGGAGGCTCTAAGAGAAGCATATTTCATCCGATCCGGCTGAAATTTGGTACATGGTGTTGGTATATGGTCTCTAACAACCATGCAGAAATTGGTCCACATCGGTCCATAATTATATATAGCGCACATATAAACCAATCCCCAGATTTGGGTTGCGGAGCCTCTAAGAGAAGCAAATTTCATCCGATCCGGCTGAAATTTGGTACATGGTATTGGTATATGGTCTCTAGCAACCGTGCAAAAATTGGTCCATATCGGTCCATAATTATATACAGCCCCCATATAAAACGTTCTCCAGATTTGACCTCCGGAGCCTCTTGGAGGAGCAAAATTCATCCGATCCGGTTCAAATTAGGAACGTGGTGTTAGTATATGGTCGCTAACAACCATACCAAAATTGGTCCAATCACACAAAAATTGGTCCATATCGGTTCATAACCATGGTTGCCACTAGAGCCAAAAATAATCTACCAAAATTTTATTTCTATAGAAAATTTTGTCAAAATTTTATTTCTAGAGAAAATTTTGTTAAAATTTTATTCGGTTCATAATAAAATTTTCATCATTGTCAAAATTGTATTTCTATAGAAAATTTTGTTCAAATTTTATTCGGTTCATAATCATGGTTGCCACTCGAGCCAAAAATAATCTACCAAAACTTTATTTCTATAGAAAATTTTGTCAAAATTTTATTTCTATAGAAAATTTTGTCAAAATTTTATTCCTATAGAAAATTTTGTGCAAATTTTACTTCTATAGAAAATGTTGTCAAAATTTTATTTCTATAGAAAATTTTTGTTAAAAATTTATTTCTGTAGAAAATCTTGTCAAAATTTTATTTCTATAGAAAATTTAGTCAAAATTTTATTTCTATATGTAGCGCATGTTATTATTATACGACATATTTCATTTTTATATTTAAATCATTATACATGCATTTATTACATTTTTCTTATATTTATATATTACATCACTAACAATTACATACATTGAAAAGATAAATATTTCTACCGTTTCTATTTTGTTTATATGACGCATACTTTTATGTTTCATTGTAATTGAGTGTAAGAAGCTAGTAATATTTAACAAACAAAAGAGAAAGAGAGTTATTTTGAGTGTTAAATTGAGTACTTGAGTAACTAATTGTTTGATTCTCACTTGTATGCATAGGTTTATGATCTATCATTACTCTCATATGTTTATTGAGCAATAATTGTAAATCGTTCTGTGTTATTATAAAAGGAGATGCATAGAAGCATAAAGGTTAGTTTCTGGCTTACCAGTCGTTGAGGTAAGAGCTAAGACTACTTGGGGAACGCATTAGCGTGGCCGGTTGTCTTTAATCTTGCTTTGCCGACGGCAAACAACACTTGGCGAAAGCGAAAGCAGTCACTTGTGTTTATGCCTGAGGCATTAACGATTGTTAATATATAAATATATTGTGTAAACTTAAACTTTACTAAATAAAGTTTATAACGTTTTATGTAGAAATCTTGCGCGTTATTATTTCTGGGGAAATTGGAATTATACCGCATCAAAACCTCTACATAAATTTGGCGCCCATCCGTAGTGACCAGTTTTGTTTGGATTTGTATGGAATCTGTTACCTCACGAAGAAGTCCAAGATTACAAAACATGACTAACCCAACTTTAACAACGGAGCAGTTTGAGAAATTGATGCAGGCTGTATCAACTGCCAATGTGAAGTCCGGAACGTATAGCCACTGTACTGCTCGTTACAACGGTGAGAGAGATCCGGCTAAACTTGAGGAGTTTATATCAGCCATTACAACTTTCAAGACTGTGGAGAAGATTGGAGATGATGATGCTATCAATAGCATGCCGATGCTGTTGCTGGGTGACGCTTCTGAGTGGTGGAGTGGTGTGAAAGGTAAGGCGAAGAAATTTGAAGATGTCCTTAAAATGTTGCGTGATTCATTCTGTCCACCGAAACCTGCATGGCGTATATATGCTGAGATATTCGAGGGAAAACAGCAGAAAAACGAGGCAACTGATACTTTCATACGAAAGAAAAGGGCATTATTCGCGAAACTTCCAAAAGCTCCATCGGAAGGCGATCAAATCGATATCCTATTTGGAATGCTTCATGTCCAAATCCGTGATAGAGTTTTTCGACACAAAGTAGTGAACTTCGACGAATTACTCAAGGATGCACGGGAGGCTGAAGAAGCTATAAACGAAAAAGGAAAGTCTGTGAACACTGAGGTGCTGTCCGTCGGTGGTCCAGTTCGTTGTACGTATTGTCGAAAGAAAGGACATACGAGAGACAATTGTTTTAAAAGGGAGAAGTATGAAGCTGAGGCTAGACAAGAAGCTACTATTATCGCACAAACTACCACGGCAAAACCCAAATTGGCATGTTATGGATGCAATACACCGGGATACGTCCGCGCGAATTGTCCAAATTGTAGCGGTAACAAAAGGCAACAAAATCCAGAAGGCTTTGTAAATTTTAATACAATGACTCTTCGATTAGTCGGAAGAGAGATTCCAGTGGCCAATATTCACATGTTCGGAGTCCCTGGCCAAGCATATTTAGATACGGGAGCACGAACTAGCATTGCCAGTGCAAATCTAAAGACAATTTTGGATTTTCACGATTGTGTATACAATAATGTACGGATGGAAATTTCTTTGGCAGATGGAAGCAGATCTGTGCAAGAATGCCTGTCGACGGTTTGTAAGATTGCAATTGGTGGAAGATCCTTTGATGTACAATTCGTCATATTGCCTTATGCTAACAATAATCGAACCCTGTTAGGTTCTGATTTTCTAGAGCAAGCGGCCATTGTTTTAAATATGGGTCAAGGTTACTGGTATTTCGAGGACGATCCCAGTAAACATTTTGAATTCCCTGAATTGCTTCCTTTGAATTTGAACCTACTTGAAACAATCAAAGTATCTAGCAAGAAAAGGAAAACCACTAGAGAACCAGTTCAAAAGGATCTTATGAGAGATGGACCAACGAAACCAAAACAGTATCACCACGAAGTTCATATGGCAGAATTTGAAAGTTATGGTCCAGAAATTACGGGAAATGATTACTCACCTCATTCGATTCAGGCTATTTTTAAAGATTGTTTGCCAGATAGTGAAAAAGACACGCCTAATCGTGGTTCTAAGTCAAATCTCTTTGGATCTCCTAATTTGGTCTATGATACTGAGAATATTGACCCAATTCCCATACCGATGTTAATGGTCGATTTCAAAATTCTAAAACAATCAGATGGCGAATTTTTACAATATAATGAAAAACGGGAGTTAGACCAACTTTTGCAAAAACATTGCGTAATTTTTGGTGAAATCGGAGAGCCAACTCCTTATATGGAGCACAGCATAAATACCGGTAATCATCAGCCTATAGCATCGCCGGCATATAGATTGTCTTTCGCAAAAAGTAAAGAGTTGAGAGTAGAAGTGGACCGAATGCTTGAGCTGGGTATAGTTGAGGAATGTGAATCTGCCTGGGCTTCACCGGTTGTAATGGTTCCAAAACAAGATGGTGGTATAAGAGTCTGTGTTGATTACAGAAAGTTAAATGCTATTACAGAGCCAGACAGATACCCATTGCCCCGTATAGATGACTTGATCCATGCAGCAAAAAGTACGAAGTTCATGACCACGCTTGATCTCCAGAGCGGCTACTACCAGATCGCAGTTACTTCAAAAGACAGAGACAAGACCTGTTTCATTACTCCATTTGGCCTGTTCCGTTTCACACGAATGCCTTTTGGCCTTAGAAATGCACCAGCAACATTCCAACGCCTGATAGATCGCTTTAAAGCCCCGTTGAAGGACATGATGATCCTGGCCTATTTGGATGACTTAATTATATGTTCTCCTTCTTTTAAGGCTCATTTGAATGATTTAAACTTAGTGTTTGCCCGTTTGAAACTGTTTAACCTGCGAGTTAATAATGCTAAATGTCGATTTTGCTGTCAAGAGGTAAGATACCTTGGTCACATTTTAACTCCAGATGGTATAGCTATCGATCCGGCTAAAACGTTGGCAATTTCGGAGAAAAAGGAACCAAAGAACGTCAAACAACTGATTTCGTTTATCCAAACCTGTTCTTGGTATAGAAAATTTATTGATAACTACGCCCAGATAGCAAAACCTCTCACCGATCTAACCAAGAAAACAGCAATATGGACGTGGGGAGATACCCAGAGAAAAGCTTTCCAGGCTCTGAAGGATAAGCTGATAACCCCACCGGTTTTAAAGCAAGCACAAGATGGACTACCATTCATAATTAAAACAGATGCAAGTTCAATCGCTCTCGGTGCAGTTTTGATCCAGGGGGAGGGCCCTGACGAGCATCCGATTGAGTATATCAGCAGACTACTTTCTAGTGCTGAAAGAAATTATTCAACCACCGAAAGAGAAGCACTTGCAATCGTGTGGGCATGTTCAAAATTTCGAGGATATATCGAAGGCGCTGAAATTATCCTTATGACTGATCATCATCCTCTTAAGTGGTTGCTAACCATGAAATGTCCTGTTGGTCGCCTTGCTAGATGGGCATTGCAAATCCAGCAGTATAATTTTCGTGTCGAATACACTCCTGGGAAAAGTAACTCGGTTGCTGATATGTTATCCAGACCTAATGAAAATGATGATGATCCTGGTAGTATGCCTTTATTCAGTTTTCAAATCGATTTCCCACACAAAACTCCCGAAAAAGTGCGAGATGAACAGTTTAAGGACGAAAATCTTAAAGAAATCATTATTTCTATAGAATCGGAAAATGAAAATTTAAGCCACTGGCTAAATCGTGATTATGTTATGAATGATGGTGTTTTGTATCGATATAATAGCGACGAAACCGATGAAGCTCAATTAGTTATTCCCGAGCATGAGCGAAATGATATCCTTAAAATCTACCACGACGAAAGCACAGCTGGTCATTATGGCGCTGAAAGGACAATACAGAGAATCGCAAGCCGATATTTTTGGCCAGGCATGAGAGCCGAAATAACCAAATATGTCAAGACATGTGTTGAATGCCAACGATTCAAAGCATCAAATGTGAAACCAGTCGGTCTAATGAAAACAACAAGTTCCAAGCAACGTTTTGAGGTATTGGCTGTTGATCTTTTTGGTCCGTTACCTTTGACAGAAAACGGATTTCAGTGGATACTCATAGCGGAAGATATAGCATCCCGTTGGGTAGAACTGTTTGCCCTTAAAGAAGCTACAGCCGAAAATTGTGCAAAAATGTTGATCGAGGAAGTTTTTCTTAGATATGGTGTACCTAGACGTCTTAAAAGCGACAATGGTGTCCAATTTATTTCCGCCATAATGCAACAAGTGACTTTTTGTCTAAATATACAACAGCAATTCACGCCAGTCTACCACCCACAAGCTAACCCAGTCGAACGCAAGAACCGTGATCTGAAGGCGCAATTAGCTATTCTGGTTCAATCCCATCACAACACTTGGGCAACCCATCTCAGTGCAATACGGTTCGCGATGAACACATCTAAATGCCAGTCTACTGGATTCACAGCCTCCTATTTAACTTTTGGCCGTGAGTTAAGAACAATAGATGACGTCCAAAATGATCTACGGTCTGTTGTGGAAAGCGAAAACTTTATTCCACAAATAACCAAATATCTACAGAATCTATCTAAGATCTACAAAGACGCCGTAGAATCCGAGCAACATAGACAGGATGAGAACAAAAGAGCTTATGATGCCCATAAACGACCTCAGCCGAATTTCGATATTGGTTCCAAAGTTATGGTCAATACTCATGTGCTAAGCCAATCATCAAAAGGACTGACTTCTAAATTTGTGCCGAAAAGGGATGGTCCCTACATCATTATAAAGAAAATTGGTTCTACTTCTTATGGAATCGCCGCACCTGATAATTTAGATGTACCTTTGGGAACATATCATTCATCCGCTTTAACTATGTTCCGAGATAACAACCGTAATGAGATGCCTAAACCAGTTCATCACATACGCAAGCGAGGAAGACCAAAGAAGTCCTAGGTCGTTGTCGTGCCATCGAGTCGTTGTCGCACTCCAAAGGGGGAGATTGTAGCGCATGTTATTATTATACGACATATTTCATTTTTATATTTAAATCATTATACATGCATTTATTACATTTTTCTTATATTTATATATTACATCACTAACAATTACATACATTGAAAAGATAAATATTTCTACCGTTTCTATTTTGTTTATATGACGCATACTTTTATGTTTCATTGTAATTGAGTGTAAGAAGCTAGTAATATTTAACAAACAAAAGAGAAAGAGAGTTATTTTGAGTGTTAAATTGAGTACTTGAGTAACTAATTGTTTGATTCTCACTTGTATGCATAGGTTTATGATCTATCATTACTCTCATATGTTTATTTAGCAATAATTGTAAATCGTTCTGTGTTATTATAAAAGGAGATGCATAGAAGCATAAAGGTTAGTTTCTGGCTTACCAGTCGTTTAGGTAAGAGCTAAGACTACTTGGGGAACGCATTAGCGTGGCCGGTTGTCTTTAATCTTGCTTTGCCGACGGCAAACAACACTTGGCGAAAGCGAAAGCAGTCACTTGTGTTTATGCCTGAGGCATTAACGATTGTTAATATATAAATATATTGTGTAAACTTAAACTTTACTAAATAAAGTTTATAACGTTTTATGTAGAAATCTTGCGCGTTATTATTTCTGGGGAAATTGGAATTATACCGCATCAAAACCTCTACATATAGAAAATTTTGTGAAAATTTTATTTCTATAGAAAATTTTGTTAAAATTTTATTTCTGCAGAAAATTTTGTCAAAATTTTATGTCTACTTTGTCAAACTGAATTATATATGTACGTATTGGATCGATCTTTTTATACCCACCACCATAGGATGGGGGGTATATTAACTTTGTCATTCCGTTTGTAACACATCGAAATATTGCTCTAAGACCCCATAAAGTATATATATTCTGGGTCGTGGTGAAATTCTGAGTCGATCTGAGCATGTCCGTCCGTCCGTCTGTTGAAATCACGCTAACTTCCGAACGAAACAAGCTATCGACTTCAAACTTGGCACAAGTAGTTGTTATTGATGTAGGTCGGATGGTATTGCAAATGGGCCATATCGGTCCACTTTTACGTATAGCCCCCATATAAACGGACCCCAAATTTGGCTTGCGAGGCCTCTCAGAAAAGCAAATTTCATCCGATCCGGCTGAAATTTGGTACATGGTGTTAGTATATGGTCTCTAACAACCATGCAAAAAGTGGTCCACATCGGTCCATAATTATATATAGCCCCCATATAAACCGATCCCCCGATTTGACTTGCAGAGCCTCTAAGAGAAACAATGTTCATCCGATCCGGCTGAAATTTGGTACATGGTGTTAGTATATAACTTACGGCCGTATATACTTGTTTTAATTGGTTTTTATTCGGATTTGATTAGATAATTAATTGAATCAATTAACATATTAATTGAATCCGTTTCCAAATTCAATTAAGTGTTTAATTGAAAAAATTTCGATGATAATTTTTTTGTGCATGTATGAGTATAAGTATGCATGCGCCAAATTGGTTCTAAACAATACCCTAAATATCAATATTGACTAAAAAACGAATCTATACACCCTTAAAGTGAGTATTAAGTTCGAGTTTAGCCGCTAATTTTCACTAAAGTGAAAACTAAATCAGTAAAAAAGTCATTAAATTATACATACAGTATGTCAAGAAAGTGTTTTGACAATAGGATAAAAATTATATTTTATTCCAAAATTAAATATAATTTAATTTTAAAAAATATTTTATTATTTATTTTGCAAAGTATACATATTTTATTTTTCTCAAAACGAATTAACAACTCGATTTTTACTTCAATTATTTCTGGAATTTTAAATATTTGGCAATGTCAAAAGACTTTCTTGACATACTGTATTTGTTGCAGATTTCATTAAAACTTGATGGGGAATATCCCAAAGCAAATTTTCACAAAGTTCGTATTCTTTAAAATGGATCATTAAAGAAAAGTAATCGTGCAACAATGACGATTTTAGCGGCTAAACTCGAACTTAATGCCCACCTTTAATAACAATCAAATTCTACATTTGGCAATGTAGTTGAGTTTAGGATTTTGAAAGTCTAATCCGAATTGTTGTATGAAACGATATCGTCAATTAAACTTAATACTGTTCAAAGCACTAAATGAAAATGCCAGAAAGCACCAAGATGGTGCTTTTTTTGAAAAGGCACTAAAAAGGCAATTTGGTGCTTTTTGAAAATCAAAAAGCACTAAATTTGGTGCTAAAAGCACCAAATTAGCATCACTGATTATGGGGCTATATAGCAATATTTAAATTTATTGAAAATACACAACCAACGATAGTTTACGTCCATCCTATAAGCATTGTATAACAAAACAAATTTCTGTAAACGTAAAAAAAAAATTCTTTCGTGACTACCTCTGCTTCAATTACCATAGTTCAATTGAAAAGAGAACTCCACACAAAAAGAAAAAGTACTTTCCTCCTGAACGAAAATTTATACAAACGAAATTCTCGTTTCTTATAAAATACGAGTATTTTATTTTATTTTTATGTTAGCACATAAATCCTAATTTATGACAAACGAAGCAACGATCTAACCTCTAATCTGAGAAATGTTCTTTCTGTCAAAAGAAAACTTCGCATCTTTAAAATTTCGTTCCTCCGAAAAGAAAACTCTTCTTTCAATGTATAAATCCATTTGAATCACACTGCTAATTTTAGGTGTATAATTTGTTTGAACTTTATGTACTTATGCCTCGATGATTTAACATCAAAACCATTGAAATAAAAAAAACTATCTCACCCTTTGTCGTTGAAGACAATGGTTTTTGACTTTTAGACATTACAACATTCTTCTTGATACAGTTTTTTTTGTGTGAACTACAATATAAATCTTTTTTTTTTTAATAATAGTTTCTAATAAATATTTAATTAGGACCCCTAGGCAAAGAAGTGATTGTTGAACAATGGAACCACAACACAAAGCAGAGAAAATTAATTAATTTTTAATTACTTGCCCTTTGACAAAAAGGACTTTGGGAAGTGAAATTTGGTCGTTGTCTTGCGTCACCGTTTTATCTCTTTTGCAAAGTTTTTGTTTTTGCTAAGGGAAATTACGCCCCTCCAACACGCCATCGGTGCAACTTGTTGCACATTCCCATACACCCATATTCTTTGGTCTGCGGTTTAGTGATCACAGAAATGGGGAAAATTCTTGTAAACTTTTTGCCAAAAAACTGGGTGCGGTCAGGCGTCAAGGATTATATTTTGCTTCATCAATAAGGCGTCAAGGACTCAAACCTGGACAATACCACCAAAATTTTGTTCTGTTGTTTAATTTCTTTATATGTAACCACAACTATTTTTTCTTCTTTATTGATTTTAAACACATTTTATTTATCTCTGATGATTTTGAATTTTTTTTATTGTTTAGCAATATGAGAGTGCAAAAACATAGGTTTTTTTGTGGTAAATGAAATTTTAATCGAAGGAGTTTTTCTTTCAAGCTAAACAACGTTATTTGCGGCTAAGCGCGGGTATCACAAAACAAAGATTTATTGGCCTTTAAAAAGACAACTTTGCAAATAAAAGACCAAAAAAATAATTTTCTGGCTAACTGCATCTTTTCTCACATCTTTCTCATTCCCACCATGTTTATTCAGTTCTTAAGATTTTTACACTTTTTTAAAATGTATTTAAAATGTAGGGAGCCACCGTAGTGCAATGGCTAGCATGCCCGCCTTGCATACACAAGGTCGTCGGTTCGATTCCTGCTTCGACCGAACACCAAAAGTTTTTCAGCGGTGGATTAACCCACCTAAGTAATGCTGGTGACATTTCTGAGGGTTTCAAAGCTTCTCTAAGTGGTTTCACTGCAATGTGGAACGCCGTTCGGTCTCGGCTATAAAAAGGAGGTCCCTTGTCATTGAGCTTAACAGGTTGGCTGATAAGTCCCCGGTATAACAAAGAAAAACACATTTTTTTTGTCAAAATTCGTTTTTATTATTCAACATAGTTCCCTTCAAGAGCGATACAACGACTACAACGACCTTCCAATTTTTTGATACCATTTTGGTAGTACTTCTTCGGTTTTGCCTCAAAATAGGCCTCAGTTTCGGCGATCACCTCTTCATTGCAGCCAAATTTTTTCCCTGCGAGCATCCTTTTGAGGTCTGAGAACAAGAAAAAGTCTCTGGGGGCCAGGTCTGGAGAATACGGTGTGTGGGGAAGCAATTCGAAGCCCAACTCATGCATTTTTGCCATCGTTCTCAATGACTTGTGGCACGGTGCGTCCCCGTGGTGGAACAACACTTTTTTCTTCTTCATATGGAGCCGTTTTGCCGCGATTTCGACCTTCAAACGCTCCAATAATGCCATATAATAGTCACTGTTGATGGTTTTTCCCTTCTCAAGATAATCGATAAAAATTATTCCATGCGCATCCCAAAAAAACAGAGGCCATTACTTTGCCAGCGGACTTTTGAGTCTTTCCACGCTTCGAAGACGTTTCACCGGTCGCTGTCCACTCAGCCGAGCCATGTTTCATCCATTGTAACATATCGACGGAAAAACTCGGGTTAACAGCTGCAAACACCGCTCAGAATTGTTTTTGGTCAAATGTGAGCTCGCGCGGCACGCATTTTGCACAAAGCTTCCGCATATCCAAATATTGATGAATGATATGACTAACACGTCCCTTTGATATCTTTAAGGCCTCTGCTATCTCGATCAACTTCATTTTACGGTCATTCAAAATCATTTTGTAGATTTTTTTGATGTTTTCGTCGGTAACCACATCTTTCGGGCGTCCACTGCGTTCACCGTCTTCCGTGCTCATTTCACCACGCTGGAATTTTGCATACCAATCAATTATTGTTCCCTGGGGCAGAGTCCGGAAACTCATTATCAAGCCAAGTTTTTGCTTCCACCGTATTTTTCCCTTCAGAAAACAGTATTTTATCAAAACACGAAATTCCTTTTTTCCATTTTTTTTTCACAATAACAAAAGTTGCTTCACAAAAGACGCTATATCTCACAAACTAATTGACGTCAAATATTGACACGAATCATTTGAAGGTTGGTACTATATAAAAATAATATGCATTTAATACTAGCGACGCCATCTATGTGTCAGACCGGGGACCAACCAACCTGTTATTAATTGCACTTTTTATGCACTCCAAAAATGAACTTTTTAAATCTTCCTACATCCTAACGATGGCATTTCACTTGTTACGCGTCGAAATATTTTCATATTGGTACAATTTTATTATAACATAACTCCACGGTCTTTATTACGCGCAAAAAATTAATGACTATGGACGTATTATATTGTGGAAATACTCTTTTTCGCATCCTTAACATTGCTTCAGAAGTTACTTTGTATTAAATATTTTTATACCCTCCACCATACGATGGGGGGTATATTAACTTTGTTATTCCGTTTGTAACACATCGAAATATTGCTCTAAGACCCCATAAAGAATATATATTCTGGGTCGTGGTGAAATTCTGAGTCGATCTGAGCATGTCCGTCCGTCCGTCCGTCTGTTGAAATCACGCTAACTTCCGAACGAAACAAGCTATCGTCTTGAAACTTGCCGCAAGTAGTTGTTATTGATGTAGGTCGGATGGTATTGCAAATGGGCCATATCGGTCCACTTTTACGTATAGCCCCCATATAAACGGACCCTCAAATTTGGCTTGCGAGGCCTTTAAGAGAAGCAAATTTCATCCGATCTGGCTGAAATTTGGTTATTATATGGTCTATAACAACCATACAAAAATTGGTCCACATCGGTCCATAATTATATATAGGCCCCATATAAACCGATCCCCCGATTTGGCTTGCGAGGCCTCTAAGAGAAGCAAATTTCATCCGATCCGGCTGAAATTTGGTACATGGTGTTAGTATATGGTATCTAACAACCATGCAAAAATTGGTCCACATCGGTCCATAATTATATGTAGCCCCAATAAAACCGATCACCAGATTTGACTTGGAAGACCAAAATTCATCTGATTCAGTTGAAATTTGGTACGTGGTGTTAATATATGGTATCTAACAACCATGCAAAAATTGGTCCACATCGGTCCATAATTATATGTAGCCCCAATAAAACCGATCACCAGATTTGACTTGGAAGACCAAAATTCATCTAATTCAGTTGAAATTTGGTACGTGGTGTTAATATATGGCCTCAAACTCCCATGCAAAAATTGGTCGGTATCGGTCCATAATTATATATAGGCCCCATATAAACCGATCCCCAGATTTGACCTCCAGAGCCCCTTGGAAGAGCAAAATTCTTCCCATTCGGTTGAAATTTGGTACGTGATGTTAGTATATGGTATCCAACAACCATGCAGGAATTGGTTCCTATCAGCCAATAATTATATATAGCTGTCATATAAACCGATCCCCAGATTTGATCTCCGGTGCCTTTTGGAGAAGCAAAATTCATCCGATCTGCTTGAAATTTGGTACGTGGTGACCGTATATGATATTTAACAACCATGCCAAAAGTGGCCCATATCAGTCCATAATCATATATAGCCCCATAGAAACCGATCCCGAGATTTGGTTTTGGAGCCTCTTGGAGGAGCAAATTTCATCCGAGTGAGTTGAAATTTGGTACATTGTGCTAGTATATGGTCATTAACAACCATGCGTAACTAGGTCCATATCGGTCTATAGTTATATATATCCGTCATATAAATCGATTTCCAATCACACAAAAATTGGTCCATATCAAGTTCATAATTGTACACAGAAAAAAAGGTGTCTTGTTAATTTTAGGACCAGTTTAACTTCCACATAGTTCAAAAAATTTACTGTAATATAGTTCATTTTTCGTAACCACTGCGAAAATTAACTTAGCTAAAGGAAAACTTATAAAACTTCAGTAAATGTTTTTTAGTTCACTAACTACGAAATGGGACGGATTTTTCCTTAAATAAATTTCCAATACAATAGTTAATGCATCGTTGATTGTATTATAAAAAGACATAGGCAATATAAAAATCTTACTACGAAATGTGGACAATTTACTAAGAAAAATTTTTGTATGGAAAAAAATTTTTGTAGTAAAAATTAACTTAACCACAGTACCGATTCGTATGGCGGCTTCCTACAGCTTATTTCAGTTTTTACTATAAGTTGGAGTATATTTCCTCACATTGAAAATTTTAGATAAAGTAGAATAAAAAGTAGTTAATTTAATCCTTGACGGGTGTATATAATTTTTTATGGATTCCTCGTAAATTTTGAATATATTTTACCTTATCCTATAGATAGAATACCAACTAATCAATAAACGTGATACTGGAAATTGAAGTGAGAAGAAATTATGAAATTATTGCATCATCTTTTTTTGTTTGTGTTTGTTATTACGATGATGTTATGGAATGTGTGTTGTTGTTATCTTTTGTGGTGATAGTTGTTTTGTTTGAGTTTTATTGGTGCATTCAGTTCTGTTGATACATTTATGAAGCGCACACGTGGTGCGCTTGCGTGCGGTATTTGTAACATTTTAGAAACTGATAAGTGAATGGTGTGATGTTAGAGAAAACAAAAACACTTTATATTGATAAAAAATAAATAACTCTAAAATAAATCACATATTAAGAAACTGTATATTTCTATTAATAATTTAAAATTAGTGCGGTTTTAAATTGGTTTGCATAAAAATATTCATAATGAGTGGTAATAAAATGATCTATATTTACTCTACATCTGGATCACAGTACAATTTTTTGAGTCTATATTTTTATGTTATAGCGAGTCCTTAAGGTGTGTACTAAGTTCGAGTTTAGGTGCTAAAATCAGAAATAAATCAGTAAGAAAAGTATAAAATTATACGCCTTCGATGCAAATTTAAATACAACTTGATGGAGAATAGCTCGAAACAAGTTTTTTATTAAGTTTATATTCTTTAAATGGATTACGCGATTAAGAAAAGAAAATCGTTTTTAAGCTTATGTAGACCGCTGTTTTTTTAATTTAATATGATGAATCGTTTTCAAGTTATTCCAATATATATAGCGGAAGTGCCTTAATGTTGAACATAACCGTATATCTCAAAAAGTCGAGCTCTTAAAAAAACAAGTGTAAATTTGGATTCAGCGACCTCAAATTACTAAAAATGTGATATAAATTTTAAATGAACACAAAAACGGTTCAATTTTGTTCCCATGTATTTCTAAAGAAAACTAATCATGAAAAATTGGGATTTTAGCCACTAAACTCGAACTTAATATCCACTATAAATACTAAATGCTATATTGACAAGTGGAAATTATATCTAATTTTATAATATTTTTATTTCATTTATATTCTGAGAAGGATTTCAAAAATGCCCCATTTGTGCATGGATATGATTCCACTAATGTAGTAATTGGATGATTTTTTTCAATGTGGTAAGTTTTTCGTCCATTTGTAATAAAGCCAAAATTTATATTTATTAAAAATAATTTTCATTTGCAGGATGACAGCAAATCTAATGGTATTTTTTGGAATCTTCTTACTGTTTAATGCTAACTAAGCTGATATCCCTATTTGCTCTAAGAAAATTCTCTTGTAAGTTAAAGATCAAAATACCATAGAATTTGATATTTTTATATTTTACACTCAAAAAAAAGTGAACTCACTATTTCACTAAAGCCAATTTAACTATATTTCAGTTCATGAAATTATTATATTTGGAGAAAGTTTCATTTACACTAATAATTTTTTGCGTACGTTAGTTAAATGAACTAAAAGACGGGAAAAAATTATACACAAATTTAGCAAAATGATTCACTAAATTCACAAAATAGTTCATTATTTATTTAAATTTGTAAATTTTACTACAACAGCGTCCATTATGAACTTCGTATGTCACTAAAGACATTCTTGCAATTTTGAACTCCAATTTTTTCCTTCAAACTACAAAATTTTCTTTAAAAAGTGAAAAAAATTATTTATGTCTAATAAATTTTCTTGAATTTGTCGAAAAATTTTTACTTATTTTTGTGATATCGGCGTGATGCCAGCGCTTGTAATACTGTTTAGTTAAAAATTTCTAAAACTATTCAAAATTTTCTAAAATTAATCAAAAGTTTTCTTCGTGGTGGGTTCACTGTTTTTTCAGTGTATATACCTTTTTAACTTCAGAGGCTTATGACGCAAATCCACACAACAAAAACTAGCGAAATCGGTGAAATTGGACAAAAATGAAATGAAAATAGCAACTTATGGCATATATCTTTCATATGGATAAAAAATGGAAATTGATATTAATTAGTTTCATTCTACTAACATAGAATATTACTCTTTTGAAGAAGCAATTACTAACTACCGAAAAGTAACAGCATACAGCGTACGAATAAAAACACTTCTTTTATTGTATATCATAAGCCATAGTTTTATGTAATATAATAATAATTTTTTGAAATAAAATACTGGTAGTTATGAAAAATTGTCTTATATTGTACGAAAAATTTCTTAGTTGTATACAGGCTTGTTGTACCTTTAATACCTCAATTTATTTACTTCTTTGAAAATTATACTGATAAACAGTTTATTTGAAACCAATTTCTAAATATAGGATTCCCAAAAACTTGTTCATTTTTCCGGATAGCAGGAATATTTTGAATGAGTGTAAGTACATTCTTCCCACAGCGTAGTAAGAATGAACTAAAATACGATGCAATACATAAACTTATTTATAAGAAAATCATGAACTTATCTAGATGAAAAAAATCTTTGGCGCCAAATCATGGTCATGCTTACTGTGGGTTAGTTCATTTTTCGTAAACAATAGTAAACTTTTTTTCGGTGTATATAGCCCCCATATAAGCGACCCCCATATTTCAATTCTGGCTCTCTACGTACCGTGCAAAAAGTCCATATCGATTCGTAATTATTTGTAGACTTAACTATACATAACTTTTTGTCTAAAGTTATGGACTAACTCACAATTTAGAAAACGATGTTAAGAAGTTTTAATATACCACAACCCAAGTAATTCGATTGTGGATGACAGTCTTTCGTAGAAGTTTCTACGCAATCCATGGTGGAGGGTACATAAGATTCGGCCTGGCCGAACTTACGGCCGTATATACTTGTTTATTTTGGTATTTTCAGTGTAAACCCATTTTTAAATACATTAACAAAATTTTATACTTATCTTATTAGTTTGGGAAACTTCCTCAAAAAAGTCCTCCCTGGAAAAGTCAAACATCAGGTTCAAATCCCTTTTTTGTGAAATTTTTGATTTTATTTTTAATATTTGTTTTCATTTTTTTATTGGTTATTCTTTTATGTAGCAAACACTTAATCGTTGAACATTTAAAATTTCGCTTAAGACGACCAAAAATCGAATTTTCTTGTTCAAAATAAACCTATAATACAGGAAAAAACTTTTGGATAAGCTGATAGCCTTTGAGGCTAGTGCTTCACCCATAGAAGGAATATGATCACCTCAACCATGTTTCAAGAGCAAAATGTTATTTTTTGGTTGGTGACCATGTAACATGTTTGTCGCAACCATGTTATTTTCTCGGAGATTATGTGTCTGATTTCGGCAAGCATGTTATTTTTGGCGAGAAAAAAATATTTTTGTCATAAACATGTTACATGGTCACCATCCAAAAATAACATTTTGCTCTTGAAACATGGTTGAGGTGAACATATTCCTTCTCTGCGTGTTTAATGTTTATTATAGTTTTTAGAATTGTAATAAAAAAGTAAATAAATAATAAAAAAAAATTAAATAAAAACTTTTGGAGAAGACGTTGCTCTTTTGCTTCAGCGTTTTTTATTTTTTTTAATTCCTTCGAAAATGTCAAACTATTATCATAAAAAAATTTTGTTCTGAAATCACAGTCCTTTCCATTTATATCAAGCACCGTTCTTCTCTGACATTAAGTCTTCATAAATTACATTTTAGGTTAGGTTAGGTTAGGTGGCAGCCCGATGTATCAGGCTCACTTAGACTATTCAGTCCATTGTGATACCACATTGGTGAACTTCTCTCTTATCACTGAGTGCTGGCCGATTCCATGTTATGTTAGCTAGTAAATATGTAAAGATTTATTTCTATTTGTATATAACATTGATACTTTAATGTTAAACCGTCAACTTAATAAAAAAACTACTGCCGTCATATATTAACCGTAATATCTCAAAATGGCATTACACGTCAATGGTTCTGCAAAAAAGTGAATTAATTCACAGTTTTACATGTTAAAAAACATAATGAATACTATTTATTTCACTTTAAAGAGCAAATATCGCAATAATGAAAGCTCATGCAACATTAACTATTGTTAATAAACCTCAATGTGCATGAAACCGCATTCACGCATATTTTATTGAATCGGATGCGATTTTTTTATATTTTAACAAGAAATAACCATCAATTGCAAGGGTGTAAGAATAAATACAATTCCACACTTGGAAAGAAACGACTTCACTGTAGGGACGAATTTCATACACCCTACGTGTAGAGAATACTTTTTGTTCTCTCCTTTGTCATGTTATCATTTCGTTTGGCGCTTATCAGTCCAAGTTTAATCACGCTCACGCACACTCACGACGGAAAAATCTTACTCACGCACGATATTGTTTGGTAGGACTCACGCTCACGAAAAGAAAATTTGTACTCAGGCACACTCACGCACGAAAATGTCGTGACTCACGAACAATTTTTTGAGTAATTTACCATAGCGACGTGTCTGAAAACAAAAACATTATTAAAATCGAGAGAGTTATTACACTCTTAACATCCCAGGTGTCACTAAAATTGAAAATGAATTTAACTCTGAGCAGGATTATTTTCGTGAGCGTAAATCTTTACTCACGCACACTCACGAAGATAATATTTTCGTGACTGTCGTGACATTTTGGTTTGGTAATCGCGCACACTCACGCCTTTGCCATGAGCGTGACCCACGACACACGCGTCAATTTTCGTGAGTCACGACAATTTCGTGTCACGTGCACACCTCTACTATTTACCCAACAAAACAATGTGGAAGTTATTCGTAAGTCATTGCATTACCAACTAACTAGCTAACTAGCTAACTAAGTCATTACTTTTAAAGTGCATACATCTACACGTAAAGAAAAAAATACGTTTGGAAGACGTGTACCGAAAACGTTTTTCTTTTGTTGTTTGTGAGTTTTTTCAATTTCTTCGAAAATTTTAAACTTTTATCACCAAAAAAATTCGTTTGTTACAAAATTTTTATTTTTTCAATAAAAAAGTTATTTTTGAAACAACAACACAGTCCATTTCGTTTATATCAAACACTGTTCTTTTCTGACTTTAGGTCTTTAATAAGACACATTTTACAGTTCAAAATTTAATATACTACAATGTAATGTTGAACATTTTTTCGGAATCTTCCGAACATATCTGGAATATATGTAAAAAAAAAAAACTTTGGTCGAAGCGGGGATCGAACCCACGACCCTTGGCATGCAAGTCGGACGTAGCAACCACTGCTCCACGGTGCCAAACTAAACGTTTGTTTCTGTTAAATAAACTTTGTTTATTCGGTTCGTGGGCGCCGCAAGCTATGCTATATAAATATAACTTAAATGGATATTTATCTATTGATGACCATAACAGGTACATAGCTCAGTGGTTAGTGTGTTGGCTTACAAAGTGCATGATCCGCGGTTCGATTCTCCGTCCAGGCGAAAGGTAAAAAAATTTTGAAAATTTATAAAATCGTATAATTTCTTCTACATTGTTGGAATTACAGGAAAAGGTGTTAAGAACTAAAAACCTCGTGGATGTGAGAAAGATGTGAGGGAAAATGCAATTAGCAAGAAAACATTGTTTTTTTTTTTGAGTTTGTCTTTATGAAATTGTTTTTACATCCTGGAAAATAAAAAACGTTTATCACAAAAAGTATATACTTTTCTTCCAAATACACTTCCTTACAGCGAAAAGCAAATGAGAAACGAGCTTTGTTTGTCTAAAATTTCGTTTGGCAAGAAAGAATTATTTTTTGCGTGTACACGCTCAAAAACAATTGCCTCTGTAACATATACTCCCAAACATATTCTGCTTCAAGCATTTATATTTTCAGAATTTACTCAAACCAAAACTTGGATGTGCTGTGCAAACATATTATATTTCACCTTAAGCATATCTTTTTTTAAAGCCCAAACAGGTAAATCCTCTTTTTTGAATTAAATATGTCAATATATATTTAACTCGACTTACTTCTAGAACGACTCAATTTGTTTTCATGCCACAAGGGACCCATTTCCTCTATTTGACTCTCTCACTATGTTATGCTGATGTCTTTCGTTATCTCTCTTCGTCCCCATCTTTATCTATTTTCTCTTTTTCCTATACATGTATATCTAAATATACATGTATATAATATGTTCTAACATATTAACATAAATGTCCCAACATGTTATACTAGTTTATAAACATTATATGCTTGTACTTAAAAATAATGTGCTTAAATTTTGAGGTCCAAACATATAATTTTTACGTATGAAACATATGAAAAACAGTTTTTTTCGTTCATGTAGAAATAAACTTCATATTCACTTCACAAGAAGTTCTTTTGATGTGATGTATATAAAGCCTTTGTTTTACGCAGATTTCGCAATAAATTTTAAAAATTCTGAATTTTATTGTGTATGAAACAGTTAGATTACATAAAATAATGGGACTGCTAAAAAATAATTTAAAATTGTAATTAATTAATTAACACGCCCAATGCAAAGTATTTCTCGTCCACACTCTTGATATTGCTGAACAGAAGTACTTTTCTTACATGTAAAATATTGTGGGCTCAGGTACTTCCAAGATTATTTGGCATTGTCAGCTTTTGCTGAAACCCCCCTTGTGGTGAGGAAAAGCTAAAAACAGTTGCTTATTTTACTTCCTAACTACTATTAACTATTAAAAACATTAAATATGAATATGAACTTTTTGATATTGCTCAACATCTTGATTAGGTTCAATTCGCTGCACCCCTTGTTAGATGTTGTTAGAGTCATCGCTGACCCAAACATAGCCTTTAAAATATTTAAATTTTATTCATTAGAAATTATTTTCCTAAGTTCAGACAGACCCTTGTAAATTAAATTTTCAATGCTACTGCACATCATCGTTGGGATGTGTTACCAATGTAATGAAAAAGGGGTATACATCCTTTCAATTATGGAGTATCTGCATTCGCAAATGGCTGCCTCGAAGGGAGCAATAAACGATGAATTGAGTAAGTCCAATGGAAAGAGTTGGGGGTAACCTTGTGGTTAGCAGCGTATTAAATCAACCAAATTGATTCGGAGGGTTTATTTGCATACATGTGGCCATAAATGGAAGTACATTCACATCCAATGCTTATTTGTAAAGGGGGAAATATGGGATGCCCTTTGTTACTCACTGAATCTACTTTAGTTTCAATGTGAATATGCAAACAACGTGAAACTTTTGATGAAAGAAATGAATATTTTTAAATTAAGCAAATACCAAACAACATCAAAAGTTGCTAGAGCAATTGTAAAACGATTTTCAGATTAAATTTTATGTTGCGAAATTCAAAAACATTTTTAAGTCTTTGATATTTAATATATGATATATAGTGTTTTCTTAATTTTCTTAAAAAAAAAATGCTGTTGTAACATATACTTCCAAAGACATTTGGCTTCAAACATATATACACCCTCAATAAAAATCGATTCTGTAACATATACTCCCAAACACATTTTGCTTCAAGCATATAAATTTTTGGGTATTGCCCAAACATTTATATATTTGATTTCTTCCAATATATAATATGTTTGAAAGCATATTGGTCTAAACAATATAATATGTTTGGGTAGTCTAAGATCCAAACATTATGTATTTTTCCATCCAAATTCAATAATGTTGTCTTCCAAAAAACTATATGTTATTATGTAAACATATAAAATGTTTGGAAACATTTTGAACCCAAAAATATTATATGCTTAGAAGAATTTTCTCCCAAAGAAGATTGTGCTCAAATTTTTTTTCTGCCTAATTGTATATTCCCTCACATTTTTCTCACTTCCATGAGTTTTTTAGTTCTTAGCTCCTTTTTCTGTAATACAAACATTGTAGAAGAAATTATTAAATTTTATAATTTTTTAAATTTTACCTTTTGCCGGACGGGGATTCGAACAGCGGACCACACAGTTTGTAAGCCAGCACACTGGGCTACGTAGCTGTTATGGTCATCAAGAGATAATTATCGTTATAAGTCATATTTATATAGCATAGCTTGCGGCGCCCACGAGCCGATGCAAACATAACATTGTTTAACAACATAACATTGTTAAACATACATTTGTTGGCGACGTGGAGCAGTGGTTGGTACGTCTGCCTTGCATGCCAAGGGTCCTGGGTTCGATCCCTGCTTCGACCGACACCATTTTTTGTTTTGTTTTTTACATATATTTTTTTACGTATATTCCAAATACGTTCGGAATATCCCGAAAAGGTGTTCAACATTACATACTACTATATTAACTTTTTACTACGAAACTGTAAGTGTGTCTTATAAAAGACTTAAATTCAGAAAAGAACAGTGCTTGATATAAACGAAATGGACTGATTTCAAATCATATATTATTTTTTATTGCAAAAATAAAAAATTTGTAACAAAAAAGGGTTTTGTACCCAAGTTTGAAATTTTCGAAGAAATTCACAAAACTCTTACAAAGGAAGAATTGGAAGTCGAGTAATATATAAATATTTTTCCATGGAATCCTAAAGTTAACGATAACCATTCAAAAGCACATTATATTTAAATTCGAAACTATAATTTTACAACCAACACATAAATTTATTTAGGTGTGAACAATTGTTTGCTTTCTTTAATAATTTATTCTAAAGAAAATAAACTTATTCAATTGTTGCTTTGGATCATTCCCCACCAAGTTATAATACAATTTGGCTAAAAAAGTTATAATGTTATTCTGGTTTTACCGATACGAGTTTTGACATTAAAATGAGAAATAATTTTAGTGGCAAAACTCAAACTCAATGTCCGCTTTTATTTTCGAAAGTATCCGTCAACTCCTCTTGGACTACTTATTAATAAAGAGGAACTAAACTTTGTTTTTATAGATCTTACTGTTTAATTTTTCACTGTTTCCCAATGTTTTCATTTTACTGTAACAACTCTAAAAAGAGTACACTGAAAACAATATTGTCGTGTGGCCAAAGATTTCATGTCCTTAAAATAAGAATACAAATTTTGCTTAGCTTAGACGACGCATTTCTCTAATATTCCATGTTCAAAAGTCGATAAACTTTTCAATGAAGTCGTGTTGTCCTTATAATTAAGAGATTTGACTTGAAAATGGGTATCATAACATGAAAGAAACAATTTTGAACTAAGGTCAACTTGACTTTAATAATTCAGAAAAAAATTTCAAAACTAATGAAATTGTCTTTAAATTTGTTTCATTTTTGCATCTTGACTACAAAGCAAAAATCGTTCAAAAATAGGACATGTTTTTCAACACTTTATTTTAAAGACGTTTTTACTTGAAACATAACACAATTT
Organism: Haematobia irritans; assembly: GCF_050003625.1. Taxonomy (NCBI): domain Eukaryota; kingdom Metazoa; phylum Arthropoda; class Insecta; order Diptera; family Muscidae; genus Haematobia; species Haematobia irritans. Next base: position 89,153,235 of record NC_134397.1, on the reverse strand, counting down.
CTACTGTCTTGTTTTTAACGGACTTTTTATAGCATATGAAAAAAGCTGAAAAAGCGAAAAAATAAAATTTGCTTCATAGAGTCAAATACACAAAACCCACATTTAAAAGACAATTGTGTCTTAAAAATATCCTTACTTGAATTCTCGGCTTCATTGGCTCGGAATCACTACCAAAATTTTTAAAAAAGAGACACAATCTTTGGAACCGGGCATGCTATTTTTCAGTGTATAGTGCCCTTTCGTTAGTTTTTATGAAGATCCCTTTAATTACCTTTGTTTGAATATTTTGACTTACTCGTCCTACACTCAAAAAAAAGTGAACTCTCTATTTCACTAAAGCCAATTTAACTTTATTTTAGTTCATAGTAATATTATGTTTGAGGAAAAAATATACTCAAATGAAGCATAAAGATTAACTAAATTCGTGTCTTCCACAAAATAGTTCAGAATTTCTTTAAATTTGTAAATTTTACCAAAAATGCGTCAATCATGAACTTCGTATGTCACTAAAGACATTCTTGCAATTTTGAACACCAAGTTATTCCTTCAAACTACAAAATTTTCTTTAACAAGTGAAAAAACTTAGTTATGTCTAATAAATTGTCTTATATTTGTCGAAAAATATTTACTTATTTTTATGACATCGGCGTGATGCCAACGTTTGTAATACTGTTTAGTTAAAATTTTCTACAAATATTCAAAATTTTCTAAAACTAACCGAAAGTTTTCTTCCTGGTGGATTCACTGTTTTTTCAGTGTACGTTCCGACTTGTTTTGACGAAACAAAAAAAAGTGCCCGTAATGCGAAAATGATAAACAAAACTCTTGGTTCCGAATGAATTTTCTCTCCGAATACTCATTTTAGTCTTTTTACTTAAGCATATACAATTTTTGGCGGTCTTATATCACAACCTATATATGTTTACTCCAAATTTGTAAATTTATACTTGTTTATATTCACTCTTGGTATTTTTCCAATCTTTAATTGGTTACTTTCATTATTTTACTTCCAGCATACACTTTATGTCTCTCTTTCTAAACACATATATATTTATAGTCTATTTCTAAATTAATATATGTTTGCATCCAAGCATATTATATTTACAAACATTTGATGTCCCAAACATATATATATATATATATATATATATATATATATATATATATACTGAAAAAACAGTGAACCCACCAGGAAAGATAACTTTCGATTAATTTTAGAAAATTTTGATTTTTTTTAGAAAATTTTAACTTAACAGTATTACAAGCGCTGGCATCACTCCGATATGGTAAAAATAAGTAAATATTTTTCGACAAATTCAAGAAAATTTATTAGACATAACTAAGTTTTTGCACTTGTTAAAGAAAATTTTGTAGTTTTAAGAGAAATCTTGGAGTTCAAAATTGCAAGAATGTCTTTAGTGCCATACGAAGTTCATGATGGACACATTTTTGGTAAAATTTACAAATTTAAAGAAATAATGAACTATTTTGTGAGAAATACGAAATTAGGAAACCTTTATGCTTTATTTTTGTATAATTTGTTCCTGTTTTTTAGTTCATTTAACTAACGTACGCAAAAAATTATTTGAGTAAAGTAAATTTTTTCCAAACATAATGATTCTATGAACTAATATAAAGTTAAATTGGCTTTAGTGAAATAGAGAGTTCACTTTTTTTTTGAGTGTATATATATATATATATATATATATATATATATATATATATATATATATATATATATATATATATATATATATATATATATATATATATATATATATATATATTCAGACTTTGTTCAAATCTGGGTTTGATTTATATGGACTGATGGACTTTTTGCATCGTGATTAGAGTGAATATACTAACATTGCATACCAAATTTCAACCGGATCGGATCAATTTCTATGGATCGGATAAAGTTTGCTGTTCCAAGAGACTTCGGAAGTAAACTCTAGTTGGTTTAAATGGAGGCTACCCCTAAAAGTACTAGGTCCTCCGACCTACATTAATAAGAACTGCTTGTGCCAAGTTTCACATTGATAGCTTGTTAGCGTGATATCAACAGCGGACGGACAGCCGCACGCACGTTCATAGCTAGATCGACTCACAATTTCACCTAAACCTAGAAGAACTTTTAACGATGGGACGTATTCCAGCCAAACTAGGCCATTAAAAAATTCAAAGGTATATGAACAGATGAACTTCCCAAGGAGGAGTTCTATCACCTCTTCTTTGGAATGTTGCTATTAACAACCCTCTGATCTCCTTAGAAAAAGAAAGGTTAAAAGTGGTGGTATATGCAGATGATGTGGCTCTAACAGTCATGGGAAAATTCCCAACCACAATCAGAGATATTATACAGAGAACCCTCCGGATGACTGAGAAATGGGCGATAGAGAATGGTCTTGGTATAAATCCTGCAAAGACAGAACTAACCATGTACTGCAAAGATGCAAAATACCCCTGGTCAAGGGCGAGAAGAGCTACGGTAGCTTTGTACTCGTACAAAAGGGCAATACCTCTACCTATTGCCCTTTTGTACGAGTACACAGCTAAAATCGTGCAAATTATGCATTGACAGTACACGACAGTGGTTAGACCTATAATGATATATGGTGTTGTTGTCTAGTGGCCGGCACTTCAACGGCCGACATGTTTAGATAAAGTTCAGCGAATGCCGTATTCAGTAGGACAAGAACAGATTCCCTTAATGTCATGCTGCATCTATTGCATTTAGATATATTGGCCACGTAGTGGATTACAATCTGGCGAAACCGCTTTTCCTTTGAAACTCTAATTCCCAACAGTGAGGCGTGGTGCACACAGACCCCGTGGAATAAATATTATATAGATTTCTACACCGACTACTGCAAATTGAATGCACAAGTGGGTTTCGGAATATATTCTAAAGACCTGAAACTTCGAATAGCGAAAAGATTAATTAATCCCTTTAGTGTTTTTCAGGCTGAAATATTAGCAATAAAAGAGGTTGCGAATTGGCTGACAAATGTTGGCATTAATATACACAGGCAGTCAACCTGCAATAAAATTCTTGGACTCTATGTTCCTTAACACGAAACATGACCATAGACTGTCGCAAATATCTCAACGAGATGGCTGAGCAGTACAATATTAACCTAATATGGGCACCTGGCCACAAAAAATACCGGGAAAATGCGAAGCGGACGAGCTAGCAAGGCTTGAAACTATCTTACATATTCCAGGGGAACTAGAATACTGCGAGAGAAGGATGTTATGATGGCAAATTAGGGATGCCAGATGTGCTCTTTTAAAGAGCACAGGTGCTCTTTTTTACAAAATGTGCTCTTAAGACAAGATAGGCTAAAAGAGCACACAAAAGTGTTCTATTTTTTGTTAAGTACTCTCTTTGTGCTCTTTTTATGCATCACAATAAATATTACTCCAACGCGATTCAATAAATGGTAAAAGTAAACTGAACATACGTAAATGTCACATTACGAGATTTTCCTACGCCGTTATTTTCTAATTCAATAGTAGGGCTGTTTTCTTTTAGCACTGGATGCAACATTTGTATGGGCTATGCAGAACATCGTTGCACTGGTGTTCTATCCAGAACATCTCGTCAGTGCAAGTCGCGCCGATGTTGCCAGATTGTATTTTGATAATGTGACGCTTCTTCGATTCACAAAAGCAATATATTGTGACTAATTTATCGAAAAACATGATATTGAGAGTGGTACAGTGTCATAAATATTCGCGGCAATAAATATTTATTGCTAATTGGAGCACTGCATACATTAAAAATGTAAGATTTCACTTCTTTTCTGTGATTGTTTTTAAACAGTGTTGTATATTTTTGGAGAAGTCCTGGATAAGCGAGTTCTCTGTTTTCTTTTAGTCTTTCACGTCTTAGGATATCCAGTGCTAAAAGAAAACAGCCCTAGTGCTTTACTTTATATATCAGAGTCGAAGAAGAGCACGTCGCTTTTGCTTCTTCACTTTGTACTCTGTTCTAAATGTAAACAAACTTCTTTTAATAACATTTTTCACAAAAACACCAAAAATTACTTACAAAGTATTGTAAGAAAGGTAAGTTGAAAGTGGGTTATTTTATGTTTATGTTATGAACCTTCTTGTAATATTTAAATGAATTATATTTCAATAAATTGGAATTAAATGTTTTTATTTTATTTGAAAAAGTGTGCTCTTTTTTTCGTATGTACTCTTTTTATAAGCTGAATGTGCTATTTTTGCCTCTTCAAAATCTGGCATCCCTATGGCAAAAATTCTATGGGAGAATTGCAAGGGTTGCAACGACACAAACCATTTAAACTTAAACGGCACACTATATAGTTAGTGTTTTCAAGACGTCAGATATTACTCCTGATATCTGCCATAGCGGGTCGCTGCCTGATAGGCGAGTTTGCAAAAACTATTGGCGTGAGGTACGGTCGGTAACGGATATAAGAAAACTCGGAAAAGCATACACTTTTTTTCTTATATACTTTTTTATAGACAATCAAGTATTAACTTTTTTGTATGCATATTTTTCTTATATGAAATATGCTAATATCCGTTTATATCCGTATAAGAAAAAAAAACGGTAAAAGAACGATCTAACAATCACACAGACCAAATTTCCCATAAGAAATTTGCTTATGTTTCGATTTTTTAGTTTATATGTTATTATATTGAAGTTATTTAATGTCCTTTGTTACTCTTTATACCCTAAACCACATAGTGGTCAGGGTATAATAACTTTGATCTGCCAAAAAATGTGCCTACCAGAAATATTGATTTTAGACCCCATAAAATATATGCCGATCGGCTCAGAATCACCTCCTGAGTCGATCAAGCGGTTGGTGTCCGTCCGTCCGTATGTCCATGTATTTGTTGTTCACAGGATTCCGGTCGCAACTATTAACCGATTTTGATGATATTTGGTGTAGGGTGTTTTTGAGCACAAGGACGAACGCTCTTGAATTTGGAAGAAATCCTATCAAATTTAGATCTAGCACCCATATATATGTATGTATCGCCCGATTTAGACAAATGGGGTCACGTTGCGCTTTTTTTACAAACCGATCGTCATCAAATTTTTTCATCACCCTTCAAGTCTGCAAAATTACGTCGAAATCGGTTCAGATTTAGAGATAGCTCCAATAGCTTACTCTATAGAGTAAGCTAAGTTTAAGTAAGATCAATGAAATAAGGGTTTTATGGCCAAATTTGAGAAAATCGGGCGATACAAATATATGGCAGCTATATCTAAATCTGAACCGATTTCGGTGAGTTTTAGCACATATTGTTAGTACTATAAAAGATTATAATATATATAAAAGATTATAATCTTTTATAGTACTAACAATATGTGTTAAAACTAACCGAAATCGGTTCAGATTTAGATATAGCTGCCATATATATGTATCGCCCGATTTTGCCAAATTTGGTCGTAAAGCCCTTAAAGGGTGATACGGTCAAAATTTGGTCAAGGGAAAACGCGTGTAAATCGGTGAAATCGTTTATTTAAAAAATCAAATTAAATTTCTTTTTCAAGTTCAATTAGGTACAGATGGCTTGCCAAACCAGATATTTCTTTGCGAACTTTGACAGTTTTATGTGCTTGCAAATATCTGCTACCTTTCCCCTTCTTTTTGCCGTATAAAACTCCTGTCCCGGAAGCTGCTTGTAGTCGGCTTTGACGTAGGTTTCGTTGTCCATTACCACGCAGTCAAACTTCGTCAGCATCGTCATGTACAGCCTCCGGGATCGCGCTTTGGCCGTCGTATTTTGTTTATCATCGCGATTTGGAGTCACTACCTTCTTGTAAGTCGACATTCCGGCTCGTTTTTTGGCTCGATGCACGGTTGTAGACGATACACCCAGATTATTTGCGGCATCTCGGAGAAAGAGGTTAGGGTTTCGATTGAAACTACCGGCAACTCTCTTTGTCGTCTCAGCGGCTTCCGGTTTTCGATTTCCCCCCGATTCAGACTTCCTGTCTGTCGACAAACGTTCCCCAAACACTTTAATTACATTTGTAACGGTTGATTTGGCAACTTTTAGCGATTTCGCCAGCTTTGCGTGCGAGTAGCTCGGATTTTCGCGATGCGCGAGCAAAATTTTGATACGCTGCTCTTCTTGCTTCGACGGCATTTTGACCAGTGTTGCCAATTTGGTGCTTTTAGCACCAAATTTAGTGCTTTTTGATTTCTAAAAAGCACCAAATTGCCTTTTTGGTGCCTTTTCAAAAAAAGCACCAACTTGGTGCTTTCTGGCATTTTCATTTAGTGCTTTTGGTGCTTTTTTTATTTTGAACAGTATTAAGTTTAATTGATACAAAAATTTTGATTAGACTTTCAAGAGCCGAAGAAACTCAAATTTATTGCACAAATATAGAATTTGATTGTTAGGAAGTTGGTATTGATTATTTTTTAATTAATATTGTTATTTAGGGTATTCTGTAGGAAAGTCGAGCGATGAGTGTCGAATTTTTGAATTTGGTAAAGATGTCATTAAAAACGTTTGTATTAAATTCACAAAAGCACGCACAAATGAAATAAGCAATATACTCCTTCCATATATTAATATTTTGAAAGATGAAAAACATCACTGATCAAAATGAATTGAACGAAAGCATTAAAACTGATCAAGGTGTATACTGGAATAGCGGTTCATAATGGTGAGTACTAAGTTTGAGTTTTGCCGTTAAAGTGAAAACTATATCAGTAAAAATGGGCATAAAATTATGCATATTTGCTGCAAATTTTATTATTACTTGATGGGGAATAACCAAAAGCAAATTTTCACAAAGTTTGTTTTTCTTTAAATTATTTATTAAAGAAAAGTAATTGTGAAAAAATGACTATTTTAGCGGCTAAACTCGATCTAATGCCCATCTTAATACGTCTTCGGAAGTTTTTTTTTTTTTTTTTTTTTTTTTTTAGTAGAGCATTTAATTTTCGATTTTGTGGTGGAAGGTGGTATGTTAGAATTTATAATATTTTTTTTTGGTGCTTTTTGGCCTTGGGGAGTTGGCAACACTGATTTTGACAACTGAAGAGTGAATTCCAAAATCAAAATAGGAGCAACATACTACACACACACCTTCAAAATGAGGGGTGTTCAGGTTTTTTAAATGCAAAATTGAAAGAAATCCCAGCAAAAACTCCTATTGCCAGGTATGAGTGCAGGTATGCCTGCGCCAAATTGGTAACAACTTCCTCGTACATATATCAGTAATACACGGGCATGACATTGGAGGAAAGTACTTCCGTGCAAGCATACCAGCAGTCGAAAAATAAGTACTTCTTCGTTGTTTTGTAATCCAACACACTATACCACGCACCACGGCTTGGAACTATTCAATGATATTATTTTGTAATATAAATTACGTACTATACAACTTTAGAAAACAAAAGTATATTTTATAGGCAATTTTTTCTGAAATGTAATTTGGCATTACTTATCGCTACTATTAACGGTGCCCACTGTAGAGCCGAACCCGGACCTCAAGATATGATTTTGATTACCGGTATTAATAGAAAGAATTACTTTTTGCCTACACAGGTAAGTTATTATTTTTAAATCCCAGGTAATACTACAAGTAGTAACTTTTTGATTACCGGTATTACTGAAAGAATCACTAGTGCTTACCCAGGTTTTGCTGGGATACGTCAAGTTTATATTGACCAAATTTTGACCGTATCACCCTTTATTTCAGAGATGGTCTGTATCAAGCTTTTTTAGGTTTGCGACTGCCGCAAAGTTGTAAACGTCGTAAACGTCACATACTGGTCGTAAATGTAGAAAAAGTATCAAACGTCGCAAACTCAAAATACTTCAGTCCCTTCAGCTAGGAAGCGAATGATATCCAAGATGATGGCATGTGCGAAGAAGTTTAAATTCTCAGGAATGTTCATAAAGTTATTAACGTTTTTAACACGTTGAGAATAGAGTTATTTCAATTGGAGACTCCAAGCCAAAATTACTATGAACTACTTGATAGCACAGTAAATGAGACGGTCGGTATTCGCTCATCCTTTCTTTCCATAATTTCTGCAGAAACTGGAAGGAAGGAACTACTTAAGTCTTGCATAAGTGAATTTTTGTTTATAGAGAATTTTATAAAATCATTTTTTGGCTTATTAGAGCCAATTTCCATACTAATTAAAAATTTTCAAAATTTTAGCTAGTCATGCGCAGGTGCAACTAAGGCTTGGGTGGACATTATGGACCACGCAAACTAAGAATAGTTTGAAGTTGCGAATGAGAGATGTAAAGCTAGTAGAGTTTTGAGTAAATACAATATAAAATTTTGCATTCTTTTTTCGGGGAGTCTAACTAAATTAAATTAAACAAGTATATACGGCCGTAAGGTCGGCCAGGCCGAATCTTATGTACCCTCCACCATGGATTGCGTAGAAACTTCTACGAAATACTGTCATCCACAAATTTCAACTCACATGGTTGTTAAATATCATTTACTACCACCACGTACCAAATTTCAACCAGATCGGATGAATTTTGCTTCTCCAAAAGGCACCGGAGGTCAAATCTGGGGATCTGTTTATATGGGAGCTATATATTATTATGGACTGATAGGAACCAATTCCTGCATGGTTGTTGGATACCCTATATCACGTACCAAATTTCAACCGAATGGGAAGAATTTTGCTCTTCCTAGGTGCTCCGAAGGTCAAATCTGGGGATCGGTTTATATGGGGCCTATATATAATTATGGACCGATATGGATCTATTTTTGCATGGTTGTTAGAGACCATATACTAACACCATGTACCAAATTTCAGGCGGATCGGATGAAATTCGCTTCTCTTAGAGGCTCCGCAAGCCAAATTTGGGGGTCCGTTTATATGGGGGCTATATATAATTTTGGACCGATGTGAACAAATTTTTGCATGGTTGTTACATACCGTATACTAACACCATGTACCAAATTTCAGCCGGATCGGATGAAATTTGCTTCCCTTAGAGGCTCCGCAAGCCAAATCGGGGGATCGGTTTATATGGGGGCTATATATAGTTATGAACCGATATGGACCAATTTTTGCATGGTTGTTAGAGACCATATACTAACACCATGTACCACATTTCAGCCGGATCGGATGACAATTGTTTCACTTAGAGGCTCTGCAAGCGAAATCGGGGGATCGGTTTATATGGGGGCTATATATAATTATGGACCGATGTGGACCAACTTTTGCATGGTTGTTAGAGATCAGATACTAACACCATGTACCAAATTTCAGCCGGATCGGATGAAATTTGCTTCTCTTAGAGGCCTCGCAAGCCAAATTTGGGGGTCCGTTTATATGGGGGCTATACGTAAAAGTGGACCGATATGGCCCATTTGCAATACCATCCGACCTACATCAATAACAACTGCTTGTGCCAAGTTTCAAGTCGATAGCTTGTTTCGTTCGGAAATTAGCGTGATTTCAACAGACGGACGGACGGACGGACATGCTCAGATCGACTCAGAATTTCACCACGACCCAGAATATATATACTTTATGGGGTCTTAGAGCAATATTTCGATGTGTTACAAACGGAATGACAAAGTTAATATACCCCCCATTCTATGGTGGAGGGTATAAAAATATTCACAATTTTTTTAATTCAAAATTAGGTGTTTTACATTAGGTTTGGGACGTTTGCGACATACGTATTATACCGTCATAAACGTATTTAAGTTCGTGGTATTATTACTTTTTAATAATATTTCCATGACTTTAATATTTTTTTGTATACGTTAGTGAAATTAACTAAAACAGATGAAAAAATTATACACAAATGAAGCATAAAGATTAACTAATTTCGTGTCTCCCACAAAATAGTTCAGAATTTCTTAAACTTTGTAAATTTTACCAATAACGGGCCCATCTTGAACTTCGTATGACACTAAAAACATTTTTAAAATTTTGAAGTTCAATATTTTCCTTCAAATTACGAAATTCTCTTTAACAAGTAAAAGAAATTAATAATGTCTAACACATTTTCTAGAATTTGTCGAAAATTATTTACTTTTTTTTTTGAAATCGGCGTTATATCTGCGTTTCTTATACAGTTTAGTTAAAATTTTCTAAAATTAATATATTTTTTCTAAAATTAACTAAAATTGTCTTTCATTGATTTTTCAGTGTAACAACCGATCTTACTCAAAATTGGCTAAATTTAGTCCCAATATATATATATATATATATATATATATATATATATATATATATATATATATATATATATATATATATATATATATATATATATATATATATATATATATATATATATATATATATATATATATATATATATATATATATATATATATATATATATATATATATATATATATATATATATATATATATATATATATATATATATATATATATATATATATATATATATATATATATATATATATATATATATATATATATATATATATATATATATATATATATATATATATATATATATATATATATATATATATATATATATATATATATATATATATATATATATATATACATATACACATATACACATATATATATATATATATATATATATATATATATATATATATATATATATATATATATATATATATATATATATATATATATATATATATATATATATATATATATATATATATATATATATATATATATATATATATATATATATATATATATATATATATATATATATATATATATATATATATATATATTATATATATATATATATATATATATATATATATATATATATATATATATATATATATATATATATATATATATATATATATATATATATATATATATATATATATATATATATATATATATATAAAGGGTGATTCTTTTGAGGTTAGGATTTTCATGCATTAGTATTT